>NC_134487.1:69803766-70036266 GCF_040206685.1 Ascaphus truei
TGCGCGTGTGCGCGTGTGCGCATGTTTGTGTGTGTGTATATGTGTGCATGTGCGCATGTATACGTGTGTGCATGTATATGTGTGCATGTTTATGTGTGCGTGTGCGCATGTTTGTGCGTGTATATGTGCGCATGTATGTGTGTGTGTGTGTGCACATGTATATGTGTGCATGTGCGCATATTTATGTGTGCGTGTGCGCATGTTTATGTGTGCGTGTGCGCATGTTTGTGTGCGTGTATATGTGCGCATGTATGTGTGCGTGTGCACATGTATGTGTGCGTGTGCGTATATATGTGTGCATATGCGCATGTATGTGTGCGTGAGCGCATTTTTGTGTATATGTGTGCGTGTGCGCATGTATATGTGTGCGTGTGCGCATGTATACGTGTGCATATATATGTGTGCGCGTGCATGTGCGTGCGTGTGCATATATATCTATATCATACAAACACATACATACACACCTAAGCTCTGCAGAGTCCTGTGCCTGCAAAATGTCTCTAAAGTGCTATGTAAAACTAGCAGCGCTATACAGTACAAGAACAAGCCATAATTAATTTTAATAACACACATTGAATTGTACACATTCACATAAAATTAAATATACATATTGTTTACAGTATTATATATACAGATTTGATTTTAAATGAGTTGTTAATATTTAACATTAACTACACACGTGCAATGGAATAAGGTTTAATTAATTAATTCTGAGCTACTCTCCTTTTCTGCTGCTTCTCTGTCAGTTCTGTGAGGAAGATCATGTGACCAGGCAATGACTGATACATTTGTGCTCATGCAAGTGCACGGCTGAGGAGGGGGCAGGACTCACAAAAGGGTGTGCCAGAGCCTGTTACATTAAAGGAAGGGGTTGTGCCTTTCTAAAGGTTTGCTAGTGAAACAAAAATGCTCGTTACATTAGAATACATAAAAAATTGTCTTTCAAAGTTGTTTTTAAAAAAAAGAAAATGCTACAAGTATTTTCTCACAGTACAGAACTGATTTATTAAAAAAAACACACATGCAGGATATTGAATGAACTGCAGCTTTCATGAACAGCCCAGCAGAGGCACAATAATTTATACAAAAGTTGAATAATAGTGTAACACCCTTTCCCCTGTGTCTGGGAAGGAACTACCAGTACTGCTATTACCTGTTGGCTACTAGGAGGCCTGAGCCTCCGCCAATGGGAGCCGGGGTGATATCTCATTTGTCTCATTGCAGTACCTCCACCTGTGAGGGATCCCAACATGGTGGGATAAGCCCCTCAAAGGAACAATACCAGTAATACACAGACTTGAGTATATGATAACAACCTTTACTGAACACAAAAGAAAGAGTACCCTGTACCACACAGTTTAATATGCCCAACCTAGTACCACCAGTGAGTGTCCCCAAAGTACATAGGGTGCAAGGACACGAAAAGCAACTGAAAGAATCAAAAGCAAGAGCTAATGTATCCAAGAATTTTCAACAATACCCAGATGCATTAATCCTCCCTTCCCCCTACTCCATCATCATTCATCCATCCCCCCGCCATCTTTCCCCACCCCAGACCTACAATATCTAATTGATTCAAAGTGAAATTTAACTATAGATTCATGATTATATAATACAAAAAGGAATAGAATTATAAAGTTGTATGCTAATTGTTATTGTTTATTAATTTTGATCTGTTGCAGACAGTCTCTACAAAATACCTCAGACAAACCAAAGAAACCGTGGCCGTAGAGTCGTTATGGCAAACGTATATGCCCCTAACAATCTAACAACAATCTAACAATCTGGATATAAGTTTTTTCTCCGAATTATTAACAAAAATCCCTGCATTAAGTCAAACCTTAACACAAGTCCCTTTGGATGAGACTTCAACTTAGTCTTTGACGAAAGCTAGATAGAAAGAGTAAAAGAAGTGAGAAAACGAAAACACCATAAAAACACATTTCTACAAATTTTCAGTAATATGTTGAGCACCACTGATGTATAAATAAAAGAAAACATCAGTTAATAAGGGAGAAATAAATCACATATTTGATAAAAAATGATTTAGTAGTGAAACTCCATAAACCAAAGGAGTATGATCAATGTGAATCAATAACTAGTGAAAAAAGGAACTGAACAAGTAAAAGGACCTTAGGTGTGTATATACAGTGAGTCTGCAGCTGTTCACAAGAGATGGCTTGTCATCTCAGAGGTACTAGGAGAAAGTGAAGAACAAACAGTGCACAACTCTCATAGTGAAGCAAAGTTTGTAATAAACACATCTGTGGATAAAAGGTAACCGGAACAAGTCTGCGAACTATGAAATGTGTTGGATATTTTATTGATCTTTAATACTGGACATTATTTCCATCACACCTGTTGCCATTGCCATTGGCGTGTGGCTCAATCAGACTCCTTGTCGTGCAACCTATGGTCGCTTTTGTGACGCTGAATGCTGACGTCATTACCCGCTGCTACAATCGCTGAGACAGGCTTGGCTGGATGTTTACTCTCTTGGACTCTAGTCCTCCCCATACCGAATCGTCGGTGCTTGCAGTTGCTACCGCCACTCCTTGACAGACATCATATGGTCACTAATCGTCTCAGTGTGGTGATGTCACAAGCCACTATGGCTGATACTGCTAAAGTGCGGGTTTCTAACTTGGAACAGCATTTCTCCTTCGATGGGGTCTGAGTTCTGGCAGCTACACCAAGGAGATACACCTGTGCCTACCATGCCGAGAGCATTGTGATCCGTGGATTGTGCCGACTACCCAGCAAAGACCAGCTATATTTACTATATCCTCCAAAGGTCTCAGCACTGACGGTCATCGATTCCCAATGTCATAAACCCATGACTATGCTACATGAAATGCATTAAAGAACTGCTTTGATGTACGCACATTACATACCTTTTATCCACCGCTGTGTTTATTACAAATTTGCTTCACTATGAGAGTTGCGCGCAGTTTTTTTTTCACTTTCTCCTGAGCACCACTGATATCTGAAGACACTTCAAACCCACAGAGTGGGCTTTACCTTCTACTATAATCAAATGTCATTCTCCAGGATAGATCACTTCTTGATTTCCAACAATCTAGAAAAACCAGGTCAACAAAGCTGGCATAGGAATCTTAACAATTTCTAATCATGCCCCAGTATCTTTGTGATCGAGTGGAACAAGGACCTTACCTCGCAGGGAAGCTTGAGTTTCCGAGCTGCATTAGCAGCAAATAAGCATACTTTATCAAAACATTTTTGCCAACAGAGTGGGACCACTTGCTTCTGATAACAACCAACACGGAGAGCAGGGAAATTTATTCTGGGAGATTGCTAAAGCTGAACTAGGAAGGAATATTATCAGTTATGTTAGATTACATAAAAAGAAAGCAAATTAAGCAATATTAGCAGCTGCAACAACACTCACAAAAGTCTATAAGATAATTAAAACATACCCCTCGACCAGAAAGAAAGACAAATTCTTACAATCAAAAAAATAGCATCAACTAGCCCTATAAAAAAAATGTTTAGAGCATTCCTAAACAAACATAAATACCATAAACATGGCAATAAAGCAGGCAAATTCTTAGCAACAATATCGGCAGACACCTTCACACCAATGATAATTATGGCAATATAACACAACAGAGGGAAACTTTTAACAAAAAACAGAGATAATAGGAATGTTTGAAGAATTCTATAAACAGCTACAGTATATGCAGAAAGACCTTATCATGAGGCAAATAGTGAGGCTTTCTGGTCCCTAATACAACTCCCCACACTCAATAACAAGAATTTAGATACAGTATTGTAAATGCCCCCATAAAAACTGAGAAAGTAGAATGGGCAACATCTACATTTAAAAGTGGAAAGCCCCAGGACCAGATAGCATGACAAAATAATTTTACAAGCTGTAAAACATGAAGTAACACCACTATTGACAGACATATTTAATAAAGTAATAAGTAGAGAACCACTACAACATACTGAGCATTTAATTCAGCCTACATTAAAGTGCTCCTCAAAAAGGAACAAGATTCATCCTCTGTTGTCTGTTCTTCCTCCTCCATCTGACCTCAGGACTTTGCTGACTATTCCAAGGAAAAGGTGGAATCCATACGTCAGGACATCCCGTCTGCATCCTCCTCAGATCCTACTCCTCTTTCTAACTCTCCTCCTGCCTTCCTCAACTCTTTTTCCGTTGTCATTGCTGATCTCCTCTTCTCTATCTACCACTTGCCCTCTTGAACCCATTTCCTCCTATCTACTAAAACCTCTTGCTCCTACTATAATCCCTACACCAACAGACATTTTAACTCCTCCCTCTACTCTGGTAACTTTCCCTCACCCTTCAAACATGTAACAGTTATACCATTACTCAAAACCAACAAGCTTGACCCTAACTGTCTTTGTAACTATCGTCCTGTCTCCCTACTGCCTTTTGCCTCTAAACTCCTTCAATATCTTGTATTCACTTACATGCTCCATTTTCTCACCACCAATATCTCCTCGTCCCTCTACAATCTGGATTCCGCCCTGCTCACTCCACTGAAACAACCCTCACTGAAATAACTAATGACCTACATGCTGCCAAGACAAAGGTCAATACACTCTGCTCATATTACTCAACCTTTCTGCAGCATTTGATACTGTGGACCACGTCTTCTCTTTCAAATTCTGCATACTCTTGTTATCCGTAACAAAGCTCTCTTCTGGATCTCCTGTTACCTCTGCCATCATACTTTCAGTGTTTCTTTTGCTAACAGCTCCCTCTCCTCTATCAACCTCTCTGTGGGGGTACCCCAGGGCTCTGTCCTGGGACCTATTCTCTATTCTCTTTTCTCTTTACAAACTCTCTCTAGGGGCCTCATGCAGTAAGCGGCGGAAAAAAGCATTAGCTAGTTTATCAATTAGCCATGTTTTTGGCGTGTTAAACTGGCTGTATGCTGTAAGGGGTGAATTCCTGGCGAATGAATTAGCCACCACCAATTGATGAAATGGCGTGTAACCGATGGCGGGACGGCTGCCTGGTGAGAAACTGCCGAGAAGCCGTCCCCTGCCGAGTTGTGTTTGCAGCCGAGAGAGATCCGCTGCTCTCTCGGCGCAAACATCAGCACAATAAAAATTATTTTTAAAACAACTTTTATTCATATGTACATGTGCAGGGGGTCTCCGGAGCTGAACCGCATTGGTTTCAGGTCGGGGGACCCCCTGCTTCCCGAGATACAGACCCCTTTATGAGGTGCCGGTATCCCTCTGCATTTAAAGGTCCCGATCACGTGACTGCGGCATGTAAACAAAGCAGAGGGATACCGGCACCCCCTAAAGGGGCCTGTATCTCGGGGAGCAGGGGGTCCCCGGACCTAAAACAAAAGCGCTTCAGCTCCGGAGAGCCTCTGCACATCTACACTATGAGTAAAACACATATATCAATAAAGACTCGTTCCTTACCTTACAGGGTATCTGCTACGGTAGCGAAGCAGCATGAATATTTATTTAATAATACTGTACAGTGAGCAGGGGGTCCCCCGAGCTGAACCGCATCACTTTGTGGACCAGGGACCCCCTGCTTCCCGAGTTGCAGGCTCCGGTATGTGTGATCGGATGGGTAGTGTCGCCGCCATGTTTATAGCGTCCCATACGCTACGTGCCCGCAACAAACATGGCGTCCACACTGTAACCGATGCCCCAAACTGTGGCCTGTTACTCGGGAAGCAGGGGGTCTCTGAGCTACAAATAAATGCTGTTCAGCTCAGGGGGCCCCCTGCTCCCGCACAATATTATTAAAATACATTAATGCTGCTTTATTACCATAGCGGATAGCCGCTAAGTTAATGAAAGGGTTAACGCATAATAGCATGTTTATTGGGGACAAATGCACCCAATAAACATAGCAGCAATACACAACATACAATACAGTAATGGGCAACATTACTATTATCCACAAATGGATAATAGTGCAGTTGTCCATTTAAAATACATACACAACAATAAAGACATTAAATACATATAGCACTCACCCATGTGCGGCTGCCACGATGAAGGCCATCCTCATCTTCATCCTGCCCATGCCCCATCCGCTTCTGCAAAACAGACACACTAATTAAAACATCCAATGTAATGTCCCCTAACCCCTTAATCACCATAGCGGTTATTAACCGCTACTGTCATTAAGGGGTTAACCCACCATTACCCAGATACCCTCCCCCACTAACCCCCCCACACCTGAGGCCTATCCACCCTCACCCACACGGGAGGCCTACCACATACCCTTGGGGCCAATACCCCCGTCCCCCCAACACATACAGTACAATAATGTGCCAAATAACTATTATCCACATAGGGATAATACATTATTTGGCCATTATTAAACACATGAAATACCGTAATAAAATAAATAAAATTCTACTAACCTCATCAATAAGAAGGCTCCTTCGCCTGCATCATCCTTGGGGTCCGTTGCCAAAATAATAAATAGCCAATACATCTCAATTACATTAACATACCAATGAACCCCTTAATCACCTTATCGGGTACTAACCTCAAAGGTAATTAAGGGGTGAAGCCATCCTGCAATGGCAACACCACTTATACATAACATCCTCAATTAATTAAAAACCAATTTCCTACACAAATCTCATGTAATCATTCAACCTGAAGCCTCAAATGCCACTTAAAACATTGCATTTACAGTGTATAGATGTACATGTAGCATAACATGTAAACTACATGTACACGCTGCAAATCAATGTTAACAATACAGTAATCCAACTCAAATAGCCTGACATCACAAGAACTATATTATGTAAGCAAATAAAGTCACCATCAATGAATAAACACACATGAATTACATCCCTAAACAATTAAAATACCATCAATACCAATTACACAATTAACTATAGCTATCGTAACAGAGAACAAGTTAAAAACATACAAAAAAGGACACCAACAATTACAATATACTAAAGCAAGCCTCTCCATAACCTACAGTACAGCATAAAGCCCAAAACTTACATCTCTCTAATTATAAAATACATTTAAGACACATCTATGCATAGCAGCATAGCCACAATCATTTACAAAACAGATAATCAAGCTTTAACAACACTATCATTTCTTACCCTGTATGTATATATCTCTCTAGACATACATACATACATACATACAGTGGCAAGAAATGATATGCATAAAAAAAATAAACACATGAAAAAACAAAAAAAAACACAGTTACATTAAATACATTTCTTTATTTAACTTACCATTACTTGCCCCCTCCGACTCCCGTTGTTCAGCTTACTCACGAACCAATCCACGAACAGGAACCCATAAAATAAAAAACCATAAAATAATAAACATTAAAATAATAAAACACGACAATCCAGGGGTCTTCTAGTTGTAATCCATCTTCATCTGTATTCTTCTACCTTCTTCCGGGGTCTTCTTGCCGTCCTGTGCCACGCCCTGGTCTTTTTTCTTCAGAGGAGGTCCTTCCTCCTCGGCGTCTGGCTTCAAAATGAGACGACATAGGCTTTTAAAGGTCTATGACGTCACATTTTCGTCATATGGTTCCCACGGGCCTGATTGGCCGTGAAAACCATGTGTTTTGGCCGATGTAAAAAAAAATGATGACGTCACTTAAAGGCAATGACAGCACAGCCAATCAGAATGGCTTTGATGCAATTGCCTTTAAGATGACGTCATGAAAAGACACATGGCCGGACTCACATGGTACGGCAGCCAATCAGAGCGTGGGAAGTCTATCCCTACTCTGATTGGTTCTAGTACCATGTGACAGGCTTTCAATGACGTCATATCCGTTCTTCCCCAAGCCTCTGTCACATGGTACTTGAACCAATCAGAGTGTTAGGCCTTAACCCCTTCATGACCGTAGCGGTATTAACCGCTACGGTTGTGAAGGGGTTAAGTGCACCCTCAACCCCCCCGCAAGCCCTAAACAAACAACAAGGGCCAAATACTCCCTTCACCCACCCTCGCTACCCACAATAAACCTGGCACGGCTCTTTAACCCCTTCATTACCTTAGCGGTTAACCGCTAAGGTAATGAAGTGGGCTTTAAATGCATTTTTCCTGCCTTGGATGCATGCCTTGGGGGTCCGGTGCTGATATTAATGGTATCAGCTCCGGAGACCCCCGGCATCAATCCCAGCCAGGAAAAAGGACTGCATTTTTTCTAAGTGCTGGTCCGCCACTCATCCGCTGCCTCTGAGCAGCAACTTGCCAACTTTTTCTTGCGTGGCTGATCCGCCAGCAAAACGGTATTCTAGAGAGGCAAATAGCTCCGCTTAGCTACTCGCCTCTACTAGAATACAGCGTGGTGGAAAAAGTTGCATTTTTTGGCGGAAAGTGCCTTCTCGCCCCGCCACCGGCGTAAAAAAAAAACCGCCAGCCAAACTGACGTTTTTTTTTAATCTCGCCACTTTCTGGCCCCTTTCTGAATACGGATAGACTTTTTAGGCGGGAAAGTGGCGAGAATTGCCTTTCCGCCGCTTACTGCATGAGGCCCTAGGTGACCTAATCACATCTCTTTGATTCAAATATCACCTCTTTGCTGATGACACACAAATGTACTTTTCAAACTCTGACCTAACACCTGCTCCTAACACCTGCTCTACATACCAAAGTTTCTGAATGTCTCTCCACTATATCATCCTGAATGGCCCTGCATTGACTTAAACTTAACATGTCAAAAATGAATCTCCTCCTATTTCCTCCCAAACCTAGCCATACTGTACTACCTCGTCTTTATTTATGTTGGAAGCACTATCATACACCCAGTAGCACTAGAACGCTGCCTAGGGGTCACACTCGACTCCTCTCTCACATTCTCTCCTCATATTAAAAAGGTAGCTAAAACCTGTAGTTTTTTTATCTCCACAATATTACAAAGATACGCCCTTTCCTCTGTTGCTCTACTGCTAAAACTCTGATACAGGTCCTATTCTCTCCCATCTTGACTACTGTAACCTCCTGCTGTCTAGCCTTCCTGCCTCTCACCTGTCTCCCCTACAATCTATCCTAAACGCTGCTGCCAGAATCACTTTATTCTTTCCTAAATCTGTCTCAGCGTCTCCCCTGCTGAAATCCCTCTCCTGGCTTCCTATCAAATCCTGGATCACACACTCAATTCTCCTCTTCACTTTTAAACCTTTACACTCTTCTGTCCCTCTTTACATCTCTGCCCTAATTTCTCACTATACACCATCCTGACTCTTGCGTTCTGCTCAAGGATGTCTTCTCTCTACCCCTTTTGTGTCTAAAGCCCTCTGCCACCTTAAACCTTTCTCGCCGACTGCCCCACACCTCTGGAATGCCCTTCTCCTCAATATATGACTAGAATCCTCTCTACCGACATTTAAGACCCATCTTAAAACACACCTCCTTATCAAAGCATTTGAGTAGCTCTGTGGCTGATACTTTACACCTCATACATCAACCTTAGCCCCTTCAGATGCACATACCAGATCACCTTCCTACTGTTTTTGTATGTTCTTCCTACTTACCAATAATTTTGTGAGCTCTTAGGGGCAGGACTCCTTTTCCTAATTGTAATTTTTATGTCTGAAGCACTTCTTCCCATTTCACTTCTTCCCATATCACAGATCCCTATCTTCAGATCAGAAGGGATTCGTCCCAAATAAAAGCTCCACATAGAAGATTAGGAGAGTATTAACAATTACAGTATAGATTTTTCCAACAGGAAACATGTCACCAACACAGTAAAGGGGAACAATTTAATACAGAGTCTTGATGTCGAAAAGACTTTTGGCCAAATTTTATGGAAACATCAATTCCACATATTAAAAAAATTGGAATCAAGGTAGGCTTCCTAAAGATGGTTAGGGGCATATATGAGAAACCAAAGCATATACAAATACTTTACTGTGCTCAACTAGACTAATACTATGGGTACTGAATTAATACTGCTATGCTCAGTCTCTATAGACTAGGGCAATAGGGTCCAAAGTCCAGTGACCCCCATCCAGGGGGAACCTTAGAAAGTGAAACATAAATAGAACAGACAAGCACAGCCTGTATAAGTGGATGTATTAGATACAAAAAAATAATAATAACTGCTCACTTACGTGAGTAAAAATCGACGGGTGTAGTAAGGAGCGTGGGTACTAGCACCTCTGCGGTGGGCTCAATGAACCGGTGGTTAGGATTTTTCTCCCTGCTCAGATTCTCCCTTGCCGTCGTCCTCCACCAGATCTCGGGGGTTCCAAAGTCTCGCGGGATTCCTACTACGTCACTTCCGGATTGTGTACGCAATGTTGCCCTCGTCTCCTCCTCTCCTAGGCGTCCATCTTGGCTTTTGACAAAAATTTATTGAAACATCAATTCCTCAAATTAAAAAAATTGGAATCAAGGGAGGCTTCCTGAAGATGGTTAGGGGCATATACGAGAAACCAAAGCAGCAATTATTGTAAACAACCAAATGTCCAATTGTTTTTGCTTGGGTAGAGGGTCTCGCCAGGGATACCCACAGTGCCCTATGTAATTTATACTAGCACTGGAACCACTATCCATATAGTATATCTATCTAACAGTGAAGAATACAAAGGTATAAAAATGGGAAACTGTGAAAATAAGAGCTCACTATTCGCTAACTACATGCTGTTATTTACCCCAAAACAATCCATACCAGCTATTATACAATCAATAACACATTTTGGGTCATTTTCGGGGGAACACTATACATTTCAGCAAGTCAGAAGCACTCACAATCTGCCACGAGCTACCAAAGCATAGCACAGGAGCTAAATTCGTATTCAGATGGGCCCTCGGGTATATCAAATATCTAGGCATAGTGATACCCAACAGAAAAATGGCATCCCGTCGGGGAAGTGTCAGAGTCTTCCTAGACATCCTGCTCCCAGTCACATGTCCTTTCTCTGTCCACCGGGTGTGCTGCTGTTTTTGGTCTGCTCTGGGGTTCCTCTGTCTGTCTCCTTGTTGCTCCTGTACTCTATCGTTATAGTTTCCTGCTTCCTGTTCCTCCCTTGTCTTTGTTTTGTGTCTAGTCTCCCATGCACATGCTTCTGTTTATGCTTCTGTCCATGCTTCTGTCCTATATTGAGTCCGGTACTTATTAAAGGCCTTTGCTAGTTTTCTGGCTTGTCCCTGTTTGTTTCCTGCTTGTGAGTCCCTAGTTTCAGTTCCTGCTCCACTGCCCTGTTCCTGCTTTCCTGCTGCCGACCCCTGCCTGGCCCCCTGATGATCCTTGCTTGCCGCCTGCCACCGAACCCTGCCTGTGACTCCAACGATCCTGCTTGCCACCTGCCACTGACCTCAGCCTGTGACCCCAACAATCCTTGCCTTCCCAGCTGTTCTGGCTATTGAGGTCTTACCCACTCCAGTAGTCTCCCCCTTGACAGAAAACAAAGCCACTTCTGGACCTCGCTGGAACAGACCCATCACCTGCCTGCTTCAGCAGACCCCTTCCGCGTGCATAGGGTTGAAGAAAAGTACTTTATTTTTTGGTGTTTTGAAATCCCATTTGGGATCCTGAAGGTTTTTTGCAGAAAAGGGTTCTGCAGGGTTTTTTGTTCCATTTTCTCCTGAGAAGAATTCCTTTAAAAAAAAAAAAGCCTTCCCTGCAGTACCTGTTACTGCCATTTCAGACTCTCAGACTTTAATTCCCTTGACAAGGCTTGTCTCTCTCTGCATTTCTGGATGGGCCACTGCATATTTTCAGACTTGCATTTCTAAAAACAGACTTCCTTTTGATTTCTTTGCTTGGGTATACCACTGGTGGTTCTCAGGGTCCATTTCCAAAAGACAAAAGTGCTCCCATTATTTTGTTGCTGCATGCTGTGATTATACTCAATCTGTGATATTCTTAAGCTTGTGTCATGGGGAGACTCCTGTAGCGGGTAGGACCTCGGTGGTCGGAACAGCGAAAGCAGGCATAAATTGTTGGGGTCACAGGCTGAGGTCGGTGGCAGGCGGCAAACTGGAACTTCGGGGTCGCACGCAGAGGTCGGAGGCAGACAGCAAGCAGGAACGTCGCGGTCACATGTAGAGGTCAGAACCAGGCAGCAAACAGGAACGTCGGTGTCACATGCAGAAGTTCAGCAACAGGATGGCAGGGGCAGGATAGGGGAGCAGGAACTGAGACTAGAGGGCATGGACTTAGACTAAGGAACAGGACTGAGACCAGGGAGCAGGGAACAAACAGGGACAAGCCAGATACACTAGCAAGGGCCTTTAATATGAACAGCTCTCAAATACAGAACAGGACTGGTTCAAGCAACAGATCAGAGGCAGAAGCATGGGCATAGGAGTCTCACAAAACAAAGGCAAGGGAGGAACAGGAAACAGGAACTATAAGGACAGAGGACAGGAGCAACAAGAGGAGACAGACAGACAGAGCAACCCCAGAGCAGACAGAAACCAGCAGCACACACGGTGGACAGAGAAGGAAACTGGGAGAGAGGGAGATCTAGGAAAATATATGTCAGGGCTATTTCCTGACAGCTTGATTCTAGAAGTTTCAGATGTAGCTGCAAGTCCCTCTGTCTTTAGTTTCTTGCAACCTATGCCTGATTCTAAAGTTTAAGATGTAACTGTAAGTTTCTGTCTAAAGTTTTCCCTGCAATTTATGATATTTCTGGGACTGAAGCAAAAGTCTCAAATCTAAAGGTCAGTTCTCCTATCTTTTGTCTCCTTGTTGTGCCTAATATTTCTCTTGTTCATTCCAATACTTCTGCTCTAAAGACACATTTCCTCTTTACTGGATTTCTTGGGGAAGTTGGTTTTCCATATGTCCGAAAACTATGGCTCCCACTTTAAAACCAGTCTTGAGCAATAAATGTGAAAACAGCACCACTGATTCTTCAGAGCTTCTCAAAGTAAATAGAAAGAAGAAGGGAGGAGGTGTTACAGTGGAAGTTGCAGAAGGAATTAAGGATGACTCTTTAACCTCAGGAAAGCCTGCATTAGAAGAAAAAAGAGATATTCTGCAGCCTAAAGCAATTCACAGAATCATCCAGGAATAGTGGAAAAGAAAGAGGAGGCCATTAACCAAGGTAAAGATGCCTTAACTCAGGCACTTCAATCTGCATGGAAAGAGATTGATTGCCTCTATGGATGATTCATTAAAGAGCAAGAGGCCAAGGCTGCACTACAAAAGTGTCTGTCCTTAGCAATTGCTAAGTGTGTACTCCAGGAGAAAGAAAATGATCAGTTGGAGAGTCACAGGGTGATCTCATCAAGTAAGCTGGAGAAGGCATACGCTGATTCTGCCCAGGACCAGAGTTTCATGGATCAAGTTGGCGCAGTGCTGGAAACCTCTCAGAAGGAAATTCACAGGCTTAATACAGAGCTTGAAGCCTCTAAGGAGAGGAGTTGCCACTTCAACACAGAATTATATTCAATGAGAGAGATCTTTGAAGGGTTAAATAGTGGTTTTGAAACTGTAACCCAAGAGTGCAAGCATCTCTATGTCCGAATCAGGGAAGAACTGCGTGTGAGTCTGCAGGACGCCAAGGAAAAACAAATGAATGCTGAGGAGAAGCAGCGAGATCTGCAGGAAGAAAGTATCCAGACTGCTAACAAAGAAAAAATGCTGCAAGAGCATTTGAGTACCCACTGTGTCCCCAGAAAGCCACACTGAGCATACAGTAACTGGAGCCTCACTGGAGAAGCTTAGAGGCCAGGTAACTCTGTATGAGAGGGAGCACGAGGCAGCCCAGAAACTGAAGCAATAGCTAGAGGAGCAGAGACACTTCCCCATCCCCAACAGTCAGTACACCCAGGAGAAAGAAACCTGGAAAAGGCAAGCTGCCGGGACCCTAGCTAAGGAATTGGCAGAGCTCCAAAATGTAATGAAGGAGGTGTGGAAGCAAGCTCAGAGTGAGCACAGTAAAGAGATAAAGACCCTGAGAGGAGAATTGCAGGATGCAATCAAGAAACAGGGGTCTCTCGCTGAGGAGTGGATGTAAGCCTTGCTCTGAGTAAGCTGGGAGATATGGAATTGGGACTCAACTCCTAAGAAGCTGAACTGGCAGCTGTATTGAGTGGGAAAATACGTGCAGAAGGACAACATCAAGAGCTGAAAACTCAAATAGCTGGTCTTAAATGCTCTTTAAATTATACCATGAAACAGCACAATACTAGGACAGTAGAAACGGATTTCAGACATCAGAAAGAATTCAAAAGCAAGCTGGCAGAGGCTTGCATTACCTGAGAAAGGGTTGCAAGGAACAGACATTTAGTGCTAAATTGGAGTCTAAAAAAATGAAGTTGGAGAAAGAGATTACAAAGCTAAAAGAGAACCGTTGGTCACAAAGGAGACAATGGAAAGTGAATTCAATGCACTCACTGATTGTTATGAAGAGCCTGATGAACCGATTGCTGGTGCCTTTGCCGTCACTGTGGAGACAAGTACTTTGTCCGTCACCCCGAGTCTGCCTTTGACCAAGGTCTCCCTGATGAGCCTGAAGGATCATCGGAGAACGCTCGTAAGAAGGAGGAGTAGCGTAAGAGTCTTCCTAGACATCCTGCTCCAAGCCACAGTTCCTTTCTCTGTCCACTAGGTGGGCTACTGTTTTTGGTCTGCTTTGGGGTTCCTCTCTCTGTCGGTCTCCTTGTTGCTCCTGTCCTTATAGTTTCCCATTTCCTGTTCCTCCCTTGCCTTTGTTTTGTGTCCAGACTCCCATGCCCATGCTTCTGTTTATGCTTCTGTCCATGCATCTGTCCTGTATTGAGTCCGGTACTTATTAAAGGCCCTTGCTAGTGTTCTGGTACAAAAAACTTTATTGGATCCTCAGTGACATAGACAGACTAACACACAGCAACTGATGAAAGGAACCTATGATGCGTTTCGCGCATGTGTGCGTTTTGTCAAGAGCATGCATGCATGAAACGCGTAAGAAGTTCCTTTCATCAGTTGCTGTGTGTTAGTCTGTCCATGTCACTGAGGATCCAAAAAAGTTTTTTTGTATTGCCGAGCATTCCAGCTTCTGTCGTTTCCTCTAATTTGACATGCAGTGCAACGCCCGAGGCTTTCCCCACGGAATGCAATTTTTATGTTCCTGTTTTAGGTAGAGAGCATGCAGATTTCTTGGGTAGCATCAACTTATTGTGAGTACCCTATCCACACAAGAATCTTTAGATTGCATTATTGTTATTCAAGTCTCGCTCCAGGGGAGAGTCAGCTTAGGTCAACAAGGGGATCTGGGCATCTCCTCCACGGGGTGCTCAGATACCCCCCGTAGGTGCCATTTATGTTCTGCCTCTCCTCCACATTGGAGTATATGTGACTTTCCACTATAATTTCTTCCATGCACCCAAGGACATTGTCTATAACAGTTTGGTATTCAACTTTGACGGACATTCATTTCTAAGTATTGATATGATTTCTATGGATACCTTTTGGGGGTGTATTTTTTGAGCATTGCTTTAAGAACCTCATGTTCCGATTTTTACAATCATTTTACCCAACAATATGAAACAGCTGTACCCACTTAACCTCAACCCTATAATTAAAAAAATGAAGAAAAACTTATACTATGGAACAAACTATCTTTTGATGTCAAGATGTCTATCTTCCCCAAACTACTCTACCAACAGATAATGCTCCCCATTGCCCTACACAGCAAAGATATTAATAAAGTACACAGTATGTTCACAGGGTTTATAAGGGGCCAGAAGAAAAGAAAAATAAATTGCAGAAAATTACAAATTGGTAAATTGGAGGAATAAATATATAATATAAGAGACTGGACAACTCAACAAATATGTTCCTCATTCCAGAAATGGAAAAAGTTAACATGGAGGGATAAAGCGTGATTGCAATAATGCATAAAAATGAACCAAAATTTCAACAATATCTTAATAAATCCATATTAATGTATCACACAAAAAGGCACGGAGAGCCGTACAGAAACAGCTAACACTAGATTGGGAGATATCCTAATTTATCCTGATACAGGGGAACCCAGAATTCCCAGAAGTGTCTACACATCATCCATTCTTTAATTGGAAGTAAAAGGGACTAATGACATATTATAATTAATAAATAAAATATGAAGACAATTCAAATCCTTCCAAGACCTAAAAAACGAATTCAGTGTCTACAATAGAATAAAAAGGCAATTTTTTGCTTACTTACAAGTACAGCATTAAGTGAATGGGCTCCTAGCACAAAATCAACAAGGTTTTGATGACAACGTTCTAGATGCAACGTTAAAATTGACAAAGAGCAAAAATGTAGCATAAACCAGTTATACCGACTGACGACTTCCAAGACTGATAATCCACATATGGTATGGACATATGCCCAGTGGAAAAAAATAGAACTAGAGGGCCATGAAGTAATAATTAAGGAATTAAAAAACACCATTAAAAGCACCCAGCCATTATACTGGAGGGAAACATAAATCAAAATAATACACCGAGCATATACTGTATGGCATGTGGTATCCAAGCAAAATTCTCAAGCGAACATAATTGAACTTGCCCAAAGTGCTCTGGGAAAAAATGCCAGTTTTTTCCCCATTTCTGGACATGCCCCCGAATACAAGAATTCTGGGGAAATGTAATTGATTTTATAGACAAAACGTACAAAATAAAACAAGTAAGAGACCGCAAAAACCTGTCTTTGGGATGTTAACAGGGGGGATACCTAATAAAACCAGTCAATTCAGGCAACCCAGACATCCAAAAGATCCTTCTATTTGTCAGAAAATGCATAGCTTTAAAATGGATAGACAAGGAATTGGAATTAATAAAGCATACATGGTTGAATCTAGTAAAAAATGGATAGGCTGGATGCATGGCTGGAAGGGCCTACCTCAAAATGTGATGATTGGACAGTGGAAACATTTATTTGCAGGCAGCCAATTCATAAGAGGAAAATGTTGGAGGATATACTAGAAACTAATATATAATAAAACTGACGATATGTGTAGAGGAGACCTCAAATAACTTTGAAACAATAGAGACATATCTGCATGTTTGTTAGGGTTTAATATGTTTGGCTTGATTTAAGGCCTCCTACACAACAAAAATACAATTTATTGGAATTTTGTAATCTCTATATAAAGAGGAGAGGAGTTTTTGTGAAAAAAGACAGAGTTCGGGGGCGTGGCCAGCTGTCGACCGTAGTGGACCGTAGTGGAGGTCCTAAGCTTGAGCTACGGGCCTCATTGCAAAATTGACCCCTTTGAAAGTGCCAATAGTTGCCCCCAAATACAACACCGGGTGGCTCTTGTGCAAGGGACCACCCCATGGAGAAAAAAAGGGGAGAATTCCAAAGGAAAACACTCGTTCCCAGACCCTCAAGTGCCGCCAGTGGCCAGAAGGTGCGGGACAAAATGGTGCCGACCTGCAGTGCAACCTCCCTGTAGGATTGATCCCCAAAGGAGCTGCGGCAGAGTACAGGTTAGTTCCTGGGCCTACTCTCTGCGCGGGGGAGCTGCGAGCAGCCATGGGAGAGGATCGGGGACCGCAGATGGGGCCTGCGTTCCTCCTACGGGGATAAGAAACTGACAGAGGCTGATTCCAAAATGGCTGCCGGTATCGAGCAGCACAGCTAGATCGCAGGGTTGCGGACAGTGCAGAAGACCCCCTGTGGTGCCTAGTGACTCCCTTCTGTTGCAGACTTCCTTGCTGGGCAGCAAAAATCAGCAGAAACAGAAGCTGATATGCCAGGATAGGAGAAAGGCTTGCAGAACCCTGGTAATAAAATGAAGGGGGGGGGGGGGGACTCAAAGAAGGGAGCTTGGGGAGAAAGGGTTTAGAATAGCAGAGGAGCCCTCACACCTCACATCACCCCACACATAGCAACTATAAGTTGGCCAAAATAAAATGTAAGTATTAAACCCCCTCAAATAAAACAGTAAAGACCTCCCAACAGAAAACACACAGGAGGATACAAAAATAAACAACACAACGCACTGGTAATGACCGCAATGAAGTGGAGTACGACTGACAATCGCACAACCCAGAACCTGGGAACACTAACCATTCAAACGTAAAAATAACTCTGAAGGTGAATTAAATAAGTCTGGTAGCCGCCCCATCCTATACCTGAGCAATGATGTCAAAAGCACGCAGAGAGAAAACTCAGGAAGACTCCAGATTCTTCAAGAAACCGACATCGGCTACCGCAACTATGACACGATGGCGGATACCCAAGAGGTCAGAAGGACCAAGAGGTAGATGGAGAGGGAGGACACCACATACCTCTTACAATGCAAGATATGCTTAGTATGATGCAATACCTTAAAACAGAAATAAATGAGTATTTATAGACAGAATTGGACAGATCTATGAAACATTTTCAAACATAATTGACTGAACTAAGTGAAAGGACTGCTGCTGTGGAACGCAGCCTAGAGAAAGTGCACCAATTTCAGACGGGGGGCAGACCAGGAATTACTCTATTTAAGCAGAAAAGTAGATGTCCTGCTTGAAAAACCTGAAGATAGCGAAAACAGATCTCGCCGCAATAATCTCCGCATTAAAAATATTCCGGAAGAAATAGACGCAGCTAAATTGGACTGATATCTAACCAGTTAATTTCAAAAACTTTTACCACAGCTTGAAGACGATCAGTTGGTCATGGACAGAGCCCATATGGCCTTAAAGTCAAGGTACGCTGACGCATCCAAACCAAAAGGTGGTGGTCAGACTCCACTATTATAAATCTAAAGAGGACATTTTGAATGCTGTAAGAGAGACTATACCGGTAACAATGAAAGAAGATATTTTGCAGATCTTCTCAGACCTAGCACCCGCGATTCTACAGAAAATACGGAGTCTTGCTGACACCACCTCCATCATGAGAAAACATCAAATAAGGTACAGATGTGGTTTCCCCTGCCGAGTGATCGGCACGCAAAATGATCAAACTAAATCTGCCGCTACAAGTGAAGAGGGGAACATTTTGCTTCAACATCTGGGACTGCTGAGCCTGGAACCAAGTGGACAACCCCTGCCAAAAGCCCCAGAGCATGTCAGCACTCTACTGGCAGACTGGGCTACGGTTGCCAGAGACAAACAAATGCACAATCAAGCAAGGTCGACCCCTTTTGAACTGAGTACAGTTCCATGAGATTGTTTGTGTCTATTCTTAAATGGTGTAAAATCAACCAAAGGAGAAGGTTTTACATATATTAATGGCTGCCAGCCGACAGAGTTCATACTGTTTGAAGTTTGAGAGTCCTAAACTCTCTAAAGGTCAAAATGCCAGTAATTTTAATGGTTACAAAGTTAGAAGATTTATACGTTTGAAATGTTATTTATTACAATAATATTATGTTTGAAGTGTTCTCTTTTAAAGTTGCTGGATGAGCTGAAGGGTTTAAAGCAGGGGTCTCCAAACTCAGTCCTCAAGGGTTCAACAGGCCGGCTTTTAATGGATATCCCTGTTTCAGCACAGGTGGCTCAATCAGTGGCTCAGTCACATCAGGTCCAATGTCCTAATATTGGCTGAGTAAGTGAATGAAAAGGCAGCTTATGATAGGCAGCCCCATCCATGCAGCAGCAGCTGAGAGGGAGAGTGTGGCGTTGTGTGTGGTGAAGGCAGACAGAGCGAGAGAAGAGGGAAGCTGGTGCTGGGGGAGAGAGAGGTGTGGTGCAGTGAGTGTGTGTATGTAGAAAGGCAGTCAGGACATGCACAGGGACCTCACTGCTGCTGACTGCACTCCTCCTAATACCATCCACCCAGCCTCATGTGTAGGGGAGGCAGAAAGGAAGGGGAGCGATAGCCACGGCTGTGCATGCAAGGAGCTCCCTCACCAAGGAGCTGCAGGACATCCATCACAACAAAGAGTGGAGTGAAGCAAGCAACACAGCAAGTTGGGTCTACGATAGCGGCACCTGCCTTTGGCTTAATTGCCTGCCTATCTGACATCATCACTGTGGAGGAGGGTTGGAGGAGGACAGGCACAGCCCAGAGACAACCGGGAAGGGTCAGTGCGTCATATCCGGAAGTGATGTCAGACCCGGACACCCGGAGGGCTGTGCGGTGCCAGCAACCTTTACATCGTGACCGGAGAGGTTGTGATTTGGAGAGAATCATCGGACCCCCACGGAGCATCAGTGGATTCAGGGTGAGCACACTGAGCATTGGCTCAACCCTGGGGTACCCCTCTCAGCAAACATATGCCCTGACACTTCACGTTTTCATCTCGGGACAATCTCCTGGGTCACAAGGACTCTGATCTCAAGCCGGAATTTCCCGTTGTAACCCCTCTGAGATTGAACTTTCTTAATTTGCACACCACTACTTATTTTTAATATTGTTATTAGGGGGCTGCTGGCCTAATGCAGTGGGTCACAGACCCCTGCACTCACCCCCTACCCCATGCTCTTCCTGGTCCTGACTGACTAGGGTGGGCTGAGTGCGCGAAAAGTATCAATCCCTGAGAGCAAAGAGATACAACAGCCCTATTGGCTCCCTGGCATCATGTGGGGTGCTCCCGAGGCTCATGGGACTTGTAGTCCCGTCCAAGAGCCTTCCCTGGTAGGCTAGGGTTCGCGCGCTTGTCCTCGCGCATGCGCAACTGGTCCGGCCGCCCGAGCTCCCACTGCGCATGCGCAAACTCACACAAGATGGTGGCGCCCTGCACGGGAGCCGCCAGGACTTCCAGAGCGCTCCCTGCTCGGGCCCCACCCTCCAGAAGAGTCAGCGGGTCCCCGCTTAGCCCCGGAGAGCGGAAATAACGGGGGTCCGGGGCTACAGGAGTCGAGATACCAAGACCCATGCTTTTTATTGTTAAGCAAACCATTAGATGGTGTGAATGAAATTGACTCAAAATTAATAGGACATATCCTTAGTGCAGACAGATGTCTGGTTGCCAGGTGCTGGAGGCAGACTAATCCTCCCACAGAAAAGTTAGGGAACAAATATCCAATGTTATGTTGATGGAGAATTTAACGATCTATCTCGAGGATTCCATGATTAAATTCCGGAGAGTCTGGGATCCCTTTCTATAATAGGGCTACATATGTAAGAGTGTAGAGGTGTGGTAGATTTGGGGGTTTCTTTCTCAAATTAAATGTTAGGAACAAGATACATAACTATATCGATATATTGTATTGAAGATGCTATGATTACAATATGTGGTGACACCCCCACTACCCTTCTAGCTCCTCCCCCCAGTTTATATGTTCATGTGTCCCTTATTTCCTGTTTTATGTTTTTTGTTATTAAAATGTATCCCTCTATTATAATTTTGTAGCTCCAAATGCACAATACTATTAATCTGTGTTAAGAGCTACTTATATGTGACAATGTATCTGTTAAAATGGATATTCATGTGAAAATACAAATAAAGAGATATAAAAACAAAGGGACACAGCAGACAAATTTGAGAGACCTATTTTTAGAATATTGCATAACTCGAGATATGTAAAAGCAAATTGTACTGAAAAGTTGTGAATACTGCTGTATCAGGAAAATATTGGTTTTATGTTTGTCTCTGTCTTTATCTCTGCTATTGGAATAAATAAAGTTTAAAAAAAAGTGTAGAGCGATTCACTTTTCTTCTATGTAGAAGGGTCAATTTTTTCTGCTAGGGATATTGTTATTTTCCCTATGCAGTTTAAGTTCACGACTATACAAATTCCTTAAATGATATGGCTAGATTCCTGTCTAAAAATAATTTGTCTAAATGAATGGGAGAATGATTCAAAAACTGTATTTTCATTGGAAACAAACACCCAAAGCCACTTTGAGAGACATTAAACAATATTTTCTAAGTTTAGACAAACTGTGCAAACAGAAATCTACACTGATGGGAGATCACAAGCCTACAAAACTATGACATCTAATCTGATTCTCAGAGGACAAAGAGGGAACCTAGCCATATGTCTTCAATCCCATTGGCTCTAATATCATGTGATATGAGACATGGTTTTAAGGATGTGACGTACCTCCCTTGGAGATGATGCCACATCCTGTAAAAAAAAAAAGAGGCAGGCACATGATACAGCGTCCAATCAGATTGGAGCTGTACCATCTGAATCTAAAATGTGACGTCACAGGTCCTATATAAGGCCTGTTACATTTCATTTTATCTCAAGAAGACGTTGAGAAAACATTGTGAAATTAACATGGGGTACTTTGGATTGAAAGAAAGAAGAGAAAAGAAGAATATAATGACAGATGAAGATAGAAGAAGGTTAAAGAAGATTAAAGAAAGAAGATTTTTTACCTGATGCAGATCTTCAAGGAGGATGGAGATGGATTGCGGGTGATGATGTCGCGGGTCGAGGGCTTCCTGATACGCCGGGATTCTAAGGGTGAAGACTTCTAAAGGTAAGATAAATATTGAATGTACTGTATGTAAACGTCTTTTTTTCAGTTTTTTTAACTGTATTTATTTATTTTGTTTTATTTTTGATTGCCCATTGACTGTTAATGTATTCATCGGTGCCCCTTTAGGGTACAGATAAATACAGTGAAAGGCAATGAATTTTTTGGCAAATGCTTGTTTACTATTGATAGTTATTTTTTCTATTTCTGTTTATTGCTTTGATTAAATTGTTTGGCATTTGGAAGGCTTGTGGATTGGCTAGCCGTTGTATTTCTTGATTTGTTTTCTTGGCTAGGTGTTTGTTTGTATTCTATTATTTTGGTATAATGTATTTTTTATTCTTTAGAGGTTTTGATGTTAGAATAATATTATTTATGTGTAGTAAATGCTTTTTAGTTTTATTATTGTTGTGGTGTTTTGGTACTTGTTTATTTCTCTAATTCTTGTGTATTGTTGCGATTGATTGTTTTAATTGGTTGACCATTGACTGCTATAGTGGCTTATCATGCCCATATTATATGGGTATGATATATCACTGTGCCAATCAGTGGGTATAGTGGGCAGAGTGGTCCTTGGGTGGGTGGTTAGGCCTCCAGGGTGGGTAACAGTGGAGAGTGGTTTAACCCTTTAATTACTATAGCGGTTACTAATCAGTAAGGTGATTATAAGTGGCTAGGGGCCATTAGATTTTATTTTTTCATGTACTCTTGCTGCCTACGGAGAACATGGACCTGCAGTATGCTGATGAAGACACCCTTCATGATGGCAAGGGTAAGTAGAGAGTTGTATTTACTTTCTTTATGCTGGTTGGCTAATGTTTGATTTTGAATGGGAAAATGAGCTATTATCCATATCTGGATAATAGTTATTTTGCCCATTACTGTACTGTAGGTGTTGGGGGAGTGGGGGTTGTTGGGGTTAGAGGAGGTGGGTAGTAGGGCTATTGTGTGTATTTTTGTTTATTGTGGGCAGGGGAATTGGGTGAAGGGGGTAGTAGCCCCAAGGATGGATGTTTAGCCCTACTGGGTGGTAGAAGGAGGGGTTAACCCCTTCATTACCTTAATGGTATTAAGCAGGTTAACTCCAACAGAAATCCCCCCACAAGGTCTAAACACTCACCAAGGGCTAAATACCACCTTCATCCACCCTCGCTAACCATAATAAACTAGACACTGGTGGTTAACCCCTTCATTGCCTTAGCAGCTAGCCGCTAAGGTAATGAAGCTGTTTTAATAAAAAATGTAATACTAGTGTACGTGAGCAGGGTTATCCGGGAGCAGAACCGCGTTGATTTCAGGTCTGGGGACCCTTGTTTACTGAAATATAGGCCCCATTATGGGGTGCCGGTATCTCCAATGCATTGAAATGTCTCGCATCATGTGACTCGTATTAACATTTTTATTAAAATCTTGCGATCACTGGCGAGATATGCGCTGGACAGATTGCAGTAGGTCAACGGGTGAGCCCTTTTGATAGAGGTGAGCATAACGTCACTGGCTCTTTCCAGTTTTGGACATTTTGCTATCGCAGGTATTTGAGGCTTTCTGAATACTGTGATGCTGCGCTCAAAAAACTGGCGCGTAACAGGCCCAGCGATATTTTTTATAAAGGCTACTAGAATAAGCCCCTAACTCTCCAAATTTACACACAAAACAGTTAAAGAAAAAAAATGCAACTATGAGATTGTGACAGGTTGGCTTTGTAGGTGAGGTCAGTTAGGAATCTACACAGTTGTTTTTTGCCAACATAAAGGACGTTGTTTCCAGGACTGGGGGGGGGAAATTATCAAGGCACTTAGATAGGCAGTACAGAACAAAATAAACAGTCTTACAAAGTCCTTATCTTGGTAGTGAGTAAGGGTTCCAGCTGTCTCCAGGAAAACTTCTGTTGCAGGCTGTGAAGTTCTGCTGTTCTCAGGAAATTCCTCTAGGCAACTACTGTCATGTTTCCTTGCAAGCTTTTCTGTGATTCAGGGTATTGAGTCCCTGCTCATCCGAGGTAAATCCCACTGGGAACAAGAAGCCTGGGTTACCTGCAGACTTGGAGCTTGGTGCTGCAAAACATACAAAACCCCAGCAAGCTCTTTTTGTGCCCCCACAAAATATATATGTATATAAGTGTCAAAAAGGATAGCTATTGAGTGTGGCATATTTAGAGAGTGAGAATATATAAGTATTTTACTGTGTTTTTTTGTCATGTTGGATGTAGCATTGGGCTTCTCTGTAGCTTGGTGCTGCATCCTGAATCGGTGCAGTTGTACAGAGGCGACCAGATTTATTTGAGTGCGGCTAGCTCCGCAAGCCGGGGGATGCCCCGGCATGCTAGCCGCACTCCCTCGGCGTGCCGCGCGTCATCGACGCGCGGTCACGCGTCATCGACGCGCGGTCACGCGTCATTGGGTGCCTGCGCCCCCTGCACGCGCGTCCAGGGCTCCCCGAGAGAGCCCTGGTGTCCCGCGATGTGGGGGACGGCGGCAGGGGGTTCCGGGGGACCCGGCGGACCCGGCAGTGGGAAGGAGAAAGCCCCGATCAGAGGGCGCTCCTGAGCGGCTTCGACGCGCGCCAGGCACATCCCGGCACGCGCCTGGTTACTGCTGCGGCCGAGACCGGGCAAATGCTCGAATAAACTCGGCCGCAGCAGTATGTGCACGTGTTCCACCAAAAGGACTTTGGAGTCCCAGTACTAAAACCGGTACCACATATGGACTATGGACTTACAGCTAATGTTTAAATGTATGTTTTATTATATATTATACGTATGTTATTATAGTGGTATCTATTGATATCAGAAGGGGAGTGTTCTGTCTTCCACTTGGATTTTCTCCCGTTGTTTCTCAGTTACCTTTACCCTTGTTGCTGTCTCCTTCAGTACTATGTAAACTGTACTATAACTGTAATTCAGCCTGTTGCCTCTGCAAATACTCTTCCCCGACCTATGGGGTCTTGCGTTGTCTCAATCTCTTCCTGCTTCAAGGGAGTGCTTCCGGTTTTGTATCCCTGTAAGTCAGTGTAACCGTTTGTATTCTCAGCTCTGTCTGTTGCTCCCTTATCCTGCCCTCCTAGGTATAGCATTGTTTTTGTTTAGCATACTTCTTTAATTTTGTGCATTTTGGAACTTTTCCCTTCATTCCTGTTTGTTTGTTCCAGAAAATAAATATAATCAGAAGTTTAAAGAGAACTCCATCATGAGAGACTTCCGGTGACGTCACCACGGATGGTTGACTAGGAGAAGAGCTCCCGACACCCTCAGAAGAAATAGACTAGAACAAGCAACCCTCCCCACACCAAACCTCCTGAATTCAGTCCCCATAACCGTACCCAGCACGGCGAGATGGCTGCTAAAGCCAAAAAGAACCAGAACACCGTTACAAAGTTCTTTACCCCTGCGCCGCGCCAGGCAGAACTGAACCCAGATTCACAAGATGGCGCAGAGGAGCCAGAGCACACAAATTTTTCGACTCCCTGATCCTCAAAATGAGGAGAGGGGTGCAAGAGGACACGGAGAAGGCCCTGAAGAGCATCAGAGCTGACCTGGGAGCCCTCTCCGGCAGAACGGACGAGCTGGAGGCAAAAATCAAAGGGGCCATCAACTCCCAGACTGAGACTCACGAAGAAGTAGCCAGATGCGGCAATGCAATCCGGGACCTCCAGAACGCGCTTGAAGACCTCGATAACCGAGAGACGAGGCAGAACATCCACCTCAGTAGCATACCAGAGACGGTCTCCCACGAGGACCTTTAAGCTTTCCTCCACAAAATTTTCCTGCAACTGGTGCCAGGCCTCTCCGAACATGAGCTCCTCATGGACAGAGCCCACCGAGCCCTGGGCCCAAAGCCGACAGACCCCAACCATCACAGAGACGTAGTGGTAAGAATACACGCGTACTCCACCAAGGAACACATAATGGATGCTGCCAGGGGTCTGCGCTACATACAAATTGACAACACAGATATTCAGCTATTCAACGATCTTTCCAGGACCACAGTGCTAAAGAGACGGGACATGAAGCCACTTACCACCTACCTCTGCGACCAGGGAGTAAAGTATCGCTGGGGCTTCCCCTTTAAACTGGTGGTGCTCCGCAACGGACGTCACTATACAATCTCTGCCCCAGAGGACGCGAGGGACTTTCTCAAAGCCCTGGGGATCCCCCCACCACAGAGCGACAACCGCCCCCTCCCCGTTCCGCGGCAGGATCGGAGCCCTCAGACACTCCCTGAGCATCTTAGAGGCTGGCCAGCCAGAAACTACACTGACTGAGCTGACTATCCCCTCGGAAGATTCTGCATCCCCAGTTGGAAGAAGACCTGTCACGCACCCCAAGGGCTCCTATCTGCGCTTACTCCCACTAGCCCTCCTCACCCTACCTGCATCACCGACTCCCCAGGAACAGCAACTGGTTCCAGCCTCGCCCGCAACTTCCATCAGGGAAACCTTCAGCCAAGCCCTGAGGTACACCAAAGATTGCCGCCAAGGACGCTCCGCATCCCCAGGCTCTCCAAGAACGTCCAGCAGCACCATGGCGAGCTACCTCATTCTCTTGCCCCCCCTCTCCCTTCCATCCCCTCCTCAACCCCACCACCACCCTTCCTCCCCCCACCCTTACCCTCCCTCCCTCCCCTTCACCCTCCCTCCCTCCCCTTCACCCTCCCCCCCCAACCACTCCTTCCCCCCTCCCCCCCCACCCTCCCTCCCAAGAAGCCCCACTACTCACCCAACTGGATCTGGCAGCGTGAAGAGGGCCCCCCCATACACCGCAAGACCCCGGATGCCCAGTTCCCATCTTTTTTCTTTGAAAAGTGGAACCGGGTCTAACCATGGAATACAGTCGCCCCGTCCGAACCCAGACCAGGCCCGAAGCGCCACTCCTACCAGGGACAACTACCCCGCTCCCCCCTCTTTTCTGAACCACAGAGACCAGGTTGTATATATGCATCTCGATCCCCACTCGTACCCCCTCCCCGCCCCTCCTCCCCTCCCCCCACTATACCCCCTGATACCCCCCCTGCCAAAACGGCGATGAACATGTTCGAATCGTGCTGGACTTGACCTTGCCAACTATGCCGGTATCCTTCCACTCACCCCAAACAGAAACCAACTTCTTGGCCCTCGCCCAGCCCCCCCATAACCCCCCCAATGTATGCTCCCAGGTACTAACACACCTACCTCTCGGTATAAGTCCCCTCGCTACTGTGTCCCATCTCCCCCATATCTCCCCCCCCCCACATCCCCCTTATGACGAAGCGAGGTACGGGAGTACTGATATATGTATGCATATGCAATGCCAGCTCCGCAGGGTGTAGCAAAAACTCTGAGTCTGAGAACTGAGGACTCATAGATATGACACTTCACTCAAAAGTGCTCCCCCTGTATCCCCCCAAATACTGAGTATACCTCTGGCAATACCTACCCCTCCCCCCACTCCCACCCGCCCCTCATGCACCAGGTGCCACCCCAGGAATCCCTATGTGTCAGAGCAGGGAACGGCTCATGTGAAATGTGTAACTCATATATCATGCATACACCAAGATATCCCCGACCCATCCTCTCAGTTCCCCTCCACCCCCACCCCTCCCCTCAATGCTCCCCTTAGGAACCCCCCAGGTCTGAAGGAAGAAGGGACTACTTGCCCTGCGCTTGTCCCCACAGTGCTGGCAGTATGTGGCTCAGCTAAAACACAGAACTCAAGGGTTATCAGACTGGATGCTCATTTCTAATGTGTCATAAGAGTACTGCATAAAGCCTGTATACATCTTTGAGAATGCTGTACAAACCCCCCTCCCCCTCCCCCCCCTTTAGTCCCCCCCCCTCCCCCCCTTCCCCCCCTTTCCCCCCCCATCTTCCCTCCCTCCCACACACCGAATCAAGAAAACGGTTTATCTGATTCATGTATGTACTTGCAATGTTGATTTTAAAGTATCCATAATGCCTATGTGTCAATAGACCTGCTGCTCAATTTAAATATGCTCTAAGAGCTATGCTTAAACCCTGTATATGCCTTTGACATTGCTGTCTCCCCCTGCTAGTCCCCCCCCTCCCTCCTCCCTCCCTCCCCCCTCCTCCCCCCCTTCCCTCGCTCCCCCCTCCCCTGCCCCCTCCCCCCTCTCCCCCCCCTATCCCCCCCCTCTCTCCCCCTCCTCCCCCCCTCTCCCCCCTCCCACATGCCAAACCAAGGAAAAGGTTTACCTGATCCATGTATGTATTTGCAATGTTGATTTCTCATGATCTAAAGTATCCATAGTGCCTGTGCCCAATAGACCTACTGCTCAATCTAAATACGCTCTGGGAGCCCTGCCTAAACCCTGTATATGCCTATGGCACTGCTGTCTCTCCCTGTCAGTCCCCCCCCCTCCTTTTTCCCCTTCCCCCCCTCCCCCTCCCACTCCTCAATGTCCCCTGAAAGATGCCAAATAAGAGCAATGCTGCTATACTCCTAGTAGGCCAAAGACAAAAGGCACCAATGTCCCTCTCCCCTTACCTATTGGACATGTTCAATTCTTTCTTAGATGGTGAACCAATCCCAGGTACAATCTCGGCCGCCAACCTTGCCATCATCCATAAGGAGGGAAGGGATCCGCTACAATGCGGTAGTTATAGACTGATCTCCCTACTCAATACAGACCTCAAGCTTTTAAGCAAGATCCTAGCAAACAGACTGAACCCGATTCTCCCCAGACTAATTCATATAGACCAGGTGAGCTTTGTGTCAGGAACATAGGCCTCTGACAACACCCGCAAAATTATAGATATCATAGACCACGTCCACCTCAACAAGACCCAAGCCATGATCCTAAGCCTTGATGCCGAAAAGGCATTTGACCGAATCAAATGGTCCTTTCTCGACCAAACCATGTTTAGATTTGGCTTCTCAGGCCCGTTCCTTGAGGGGGTGCGAGCCCTCACAACAACCCCACCGCCTTCCTAAAACACCCGGGCGGGCTCTCAAACCCAATAGCAATCAAAAATGGAACCAGACAGGGTTGCCCTCTATCCCCACTACTTTTCGCCATCTCAATAGAACCACTGGCAGCCCGGATCAGGGCTGAACCTAGCATAAAAGGCATCCCAATAGCAGATAATGAGTATAAAATCTCCCTTTTCGCCGATGATGTCATTCTGACCCTGGCTGACCCCAATATTTCCCTCCCCAATCTACAGAAGCTATTAGGCCAATTCAGTCTGTATCCGACTATAAAATAAATATGGACAAGTCTGAAGTGCTCAACATTTCCCTACCAGACCCTGCATGGAAACTTTTGCAAGCCAACTACAAGTATAAATGGAACAACACCCATATTAAATACCTAGGAATAAAAATAGCTAATTCATACAGCTCTCTATATCAAGCTAATTACCCCCCCCCCCCCCCTGTTCCGCCAGATCAAAAGAGACCTGGAGACTTGGCACACCCACTAGATCTGCTGGTTTGGAAGAATAGTGTCCGCTAAAATGAACATCCTCCCCCGATTACTCTATTATTTTCAAACTCTCCCAGTCCCGCTAGTAGAACTACGGAACATACAGGCTCATATCCTCCGTTTTTTATGGAAGCAGCGTAGACCAAGGGTGCCGAGATCAGTGCTGCTAGCCTGTAAGACGAGAGGGGGTTTGGGAGCCCCAGACGTGGTCAGATATTACCAGGCGGCCCAGCTGAGGCAGGCGGTGGTCTGGAATAACCCCCCGACCTCTAACTTCTGGTTGGCGATAGAGACCCACCACGCGGCCCCCACCCCCCTCCCGGTCTTACTATGGTCACAGGCACACAAAGAAAGGAGGCCCCAGAGATTTGAGCTTGGGGCGATGAGGTGCACTTGGTCTGCTTGGACTAAAACTAAAAGGAAACATGGCCTAGCTTCATCCCCTTCACAACTCATCCCCATCTTCGGGAACCCGGACTTCTCACCCAGGTGCACCCGTACCCAATTTGGTCAATTTCTGGACCTAAACATCAGAATGGTTGCGGATCTGCTGGAAAGTTATGAGGTACTGTCCTTCCAAGAGCTCAAAATAAATTCTCCTCCCCAGACCTCCCCATCTTCAAATAACTACAGATAAGGCACTTCCTGCGAGCCCTATCCCCAAACCATAAATTCCCAGCGCGGACCAGATTCGAAACGCTCTGCCTAAAAGGGAAATATCAGAGAGGATTAATCTCCGAAATCTACAGAACAATAGAGGCCTCCCATCCCCCCCCCTCTCGCATTCATATATGCAAAAATGGAGCACCAACTTAAACACCCCAATTGATCTGGAAGACTGGGAGGATATCTGGGAATCTGCCTCCAAAACATCAATTTGTTCTATCACCAAAGAAAATATATATAAAATCCTATTCCAGTGGTACCTAACCCCGAGTAGACTGAGCCAGATCTTCCCAGGCACAACAGACTTGTGCTGGAGAGGATGTGGTCAAAGGGGAGACATGCCCCATATTTGGTGGGCATGCCCAGAGATCCAGAGGTTCTGGACCAGGATCCAGAGACTCTTGATTGAAACCCTGGGACTGGAGATCCCCCTGGACCCTCTGACGTACGTGCTGGGAAAACCAATTGAAGACCTCCCTGCCCCAATGGCCAGATTGACCTCGGCGATCCTAACGGCCACAAGATGCTGTGTCGCGTCGGCCTGGAAACAAATAAAGGCCCCCTCCAGGAGAACGGTAATAAAGAGAATAGACATGGTCATGAACATGGAGAGACTGACAGCCATGCTAAAACAGAGAATGCACCATTTCTATTAAACCTGGGAACCCTGGCCAGGCTCAGGCACTCCGTCACTACTACAAGCCCTGATCCAGATATGACACCCCCTGGACTAAAGGGGCTGAGAGTCCCATCCAGCCCAGTCCTCGCTCCCTCTCTCTCCTCCCTCCCCTCCCCCCCTCTTCATCCCCATGTCATTCCCAACTATCCACCCGACCCCTGTCGTCTCCCATCTTTTTTCTACAAAAAAGGGAAACAAAAGGTTTATTGAGTGTCTCAATGTACTTCGCAGTCATGTGCCTATGACCCAAAATCATCTACCAAGCTGTGACTGTTATTCTTACCTGTATGTACCTTGCAAGATACCAATAAAGGAAAAAAAAGATTTAAAAAAAAAAAGAGAACTCCATCATTAAATGAAAGAAGAAGATTAGGTCATCTGCCTGACAAAGTTTACGGGGCAACAGAAAGTCTAGGACAGGGCACAATTTTTGCTTTGTTCACGCAGACATTTCTACTCAATTCACTATGAGACAAAGCTGAGAATTAAATAGCAATTTGCTGGAGTGATTTTGTTGCACAAATTTTAGCACATTAGTCCCTATTTGATATTTTAATGTAATAAAATAATCCATATAGCACATGGGGAGGCAAATTGCAGTACTCATCCTGTCTGTATTCACTGAACCATGCTAGTCACTTTCACACACAATTTGCACATTGCAAAGGCCATGGCTAAAAGCATGCACAATTTATAAAGATCCTCTATTAATATCCAATTTTCTTATAGCTAGATATATAAAAATGGCCTTTCTTTTAAAACAATTGAGTGGCAAAAGTGCTGGCAGTTATGGAGTTCACATAATTTGCATTGAGCAAGTTACATCTGGCAGTACTGAAGAAGTTAACCTTTTTGGCAGGAAATGGTTAATCTCTCTTGCAATTAAGAGATTAACCCATGCAGGGTTTTTACAAAAATGTTGTCCTATTGTTTATTGAATTTTTTTTAAAGATGTATAAGTTATAAAGTGTCAGGAAATTATCATTAATTGATCATATCATTAATATTAAATATAGTTTATACATTGTTAAATGCCTTTTAGCCTTACCCTAAAAAGCACTCAATAACTTTTATTTATAATTAATGTGTTAACACCAAACAATAGCTTTGTGTGCTCTTCCCTATGGTACATTAAAAGTGCCAGTACTGAATGACTCCCCACGTGTGTCGCCTGCTATCTTTCTTTATTATCACATAAAATCCATTGATCTCCTTATATTCACCTCCTCTTTGAACAGATAACCTCTCCCCTATGACAGACCATGATAACTGTGTTCATACCTGCAACTCAGCATTTTTCTCTTGATGTATTGTATATGCCCCTCCTGAACCTAGGAACCGTTGTTTCATGAACCACCAAACCTTTGGTAAACTCTCAGATACAATTTCTCTGTGTTTGCAACACACACATACTGCCTTTCTCCATTACTAATTCCTTCACTTTTGCTTTATCACTGATCTATCTATTGTTAATGCATAGTCCCAAATGTACAGTTTTTTTCTTTGTTTGTCTTTCTCCTCAGGCATCCTACTCATTTTCCTTTCTCATTCAGCTTTATTATAGATTTTGGCGACTATTTCAAGTAGGTAAACTTAGAGAGTGAAATAACCCAATAGGTAGCACTCTATCACCAGACTGGATAATTTCTGATAAATGTAAAATAAATACTTTATTGAACCATGGATAAAATACTGCGCATTAAAAATAAATTAAATTATGCCTTGTAGCCTAGTAGGAGTAATAACACTCCAGATAGTGGACCGTGCGGATAAAGTATATAATTGTATACTAATGATCCTATATTGAGAACTTATATAAAGGGTATACTCTCAAGAGTGGGGTGGGGAGCACAATATAAAACACTGTAAGTAGAGTTTCTATTGGGTTCGACTATTTCAAGTGCAATCTTTACTCTCTTCACAAAGAGATTTCCCTTTTTCCATTACCATTTCCTTTTTCCAGTACCAAACTTTCCATTTCCATTGACTTCTTCAGTCGACTTGAACAGTATGTACCCTTTACCTTCTCTCTTCTTGCCACAAAACTGATTACTTCCACCAGCACAAATATCTGCACATTTGCTTACACTCCATCTCACCTAATCAAATCTCCTGCATCAGTCTTAACTCATACCTACGGCTGTATGCTCTCTGTGGGCAAGATTCACAGAGTTCTGATAACTCAGGGCTCATAACGTCTCATTATCAAAATCCATAAACGGACGTTATGTTCCCTGAAGTTACACTTTCCCATATAGCTATTGCTTGTGAATATATGATTTTCATAGGCCTAATGCCATGTTAAGTTCGCACTACCAAGTGACATATATAGGTGTACAGTAGCAGATGTTAATTCTCTGGCTGGCGCATTGCAGCAGGACACACACAACGCTCCATGAGGGCGCATTGTGTCCGAATTAGCCGCACATGGAAAAATGATGGGCTAATGAGTTGATGCACTTTCTGGCACGTGCACCCCATCCTGGGGCCTGTATCTAGGGAAGTAGGGATCCCTGAGGCTAAAATCAATGCAGTTCAGGTGAGGAGACCCTTTGCTCCCACACACTATTATTTAAAAAAAATCATTACCGTAGCTAAGGTAATGAAGCTGCTTTAATGTGAATTTTAATAATTTTGTACGGGTACAGAAGTCTCCTTAGCTGAACCGCATTCATTTTGCCTTGAGGACCCCCTGCTTCCCAAGTTACAGGCCCCGGTTAGTGTAGGTTAGTGAATCTTCACCATAGAGTGGTACAGTAATTCATACTAATTCAGAAATTACAATATTGCTCTAGCCAAAGTTGTAATATGCTTATAACCCACAAAAATCATCATAAAAAACCACAAACAAACCGCTACAGGAAAAAATCCATCAGGTGGTTTAGCAGTTAAAGTCTCCTGTTTAAGAGACAGTACATCTTACTGCTGTGTTACAGCAGGTGACGATGAAAGAGAATGTGGAAAGTTTTCTGCTGATACTTGAACAAAATGCAGACTGGGAGCAATGGCCTCAGGAAAAATGGCCAGGTATATTAGCTCCATTCCAAGCATGTAACGTGCTTACAGCATATTATGACTTAAGTGCAGGAGGGAAATAGAGGTAGTCATTTTTCAGACTGAAATTCTCACCCATGCAGGAATTAACATGGTGATTCTACAATTCGAAATTCTAACCTGAACATCCCCACATGAGCAAATACATGACCTGGTACACCTATTTTGCAAGTGGCTGCAACCAGAAGTCAGCTGTCAGTAGTGGAGTTGCTGGTAATAGTCTGGTTCACCTAGGGTCTACCCAGAGGTATATGGCACTGGGCCAGTCAAGGTAATTCAAAGAACGTTGAAAAGAGGCTCTGTGCAAATCAAGGCAAAAAAAAAAAAACAGTCTGGCATGTCACAGGTCTTAAGATCACCATCAATGTGGCATGTGCCAGGAGACTCAGACTGGAATGGTGAGTTTAAGACCATATGCTCACTGACAATGCGGCCATTGGAATAGTGGCTAACTGCAGATCATCATGAGGAGGGTAGGAAAATGACATAATGCATCAGTGCCAAGTTTTCATCCAGGAGAGTCAACAAGGTGGGGCACGAACCCAAAATAGAGGGCATCCAGGCCTACACTACAGGCACCTCAGAAATTGGCAAAAGGACACCACTGCCCATAAAAAATCCAATTTGCCCTGCGCATGCTCAGTTTGCTTGAAGAGCTCAGAAAGGGGACAACAGGATGTCTACAAAGAATTACCTGATGACCTACAAAATATATGTATTTGTGAGTCAAAATGCGCATGATTTACAGAATTAAAAGAACATTTTGTAATGTTTGTCACGGGAGGGCAGGCCCAATACACCTTTATATTTAAGGGATCAGTCAAAACAGGCAGTAAAATAAATTGCGGTTTATTTGGATAAGACCTCGGAAACACACAGAAATACAAGAAACAGAGAATATACACACTTACAGGGGTCTGGGGATGAGATCTACCCTTTCCAAGTTGCAAAGCGCCTGTACAGCAAAGGCTTACCTTGATAGGACCTTGGTTCTGGGCTCCTGGACCGAAATCCAGCCTGCAGGCTAGGCCTACCCATGCTTCCATGTGTGAATAGCTCTTTTACAGAAGCAAAAGGAGAGAGGCCTGCCAGCAGCTGCTTGTCTTCAGATCTCCAACAGGAAAAAGAGAGAGAGCTGCTTTTACTGCATGCTCTTATATAGGCTGTATTCCTATCTAAATTATTGAGGAGTGTAATAGCCAATTAAAGCAGGGATTGAAATTACGCATTCCCTGATAGGAGGGATAAATTCAAAACTTGCCAATAGAAACCTTGCTTATCAGTTCTGACATCCAGGGCCGTTTTTTCCCTGGCTCTGCGGTGTCTACTTAGAACAAAGACATCTTAATCTGAATATCCTGTTCACCAAATGGTTTCCCCCCTCTGCCATTCCTCTCCTCTTTGAACTATGGAATCTATGCAAACTAGCCAGCATATTAACCATATGCCTGTGCTTTCTGTATAGAACCTTATAGTAAACATTAAAACACAATATAAAGTACACTTCCTTACAGAATATACTTTAGGGAACCTTCTACTTATACGGGAAATAAATTGGGGAGATTTGGACTTGGAAACCCTTTCTGAGCTGGGGCATTGAAATGCTAATCCACATGTAATTCACATGCTAATTCACACTGCCTTTTGTCACCAACCTGGGTTTAAATCACAGGACCAACATAATATATTGCAGTTTTAAAACACAGAGAACCAACATTTGAACACAAGAGCTGACACTCTCAGCCCATACCATATGGTTTCAGGGGCAGCCAGCCGGGCTCCCCCTTTATTAATGAAGGCCGGCTACACCTACCGCCACAATGTTATATTATAGCTCTGCATCAATAATTCACCAGTCTTAATGCCAACCACCAATAATAGTTCCAGTCTGTGTGAATAAACAGGATGGTTATGAATTAGTACACTCCAGAGCAGACCAAACATTTGTTCACCAAGATCTGGCTCCTGAGAATGTTCTTTACCATAAGACTGTTTGGGTTGTGGGGTGTATACATGGTCATGTAGAAATGCTCCCTACTGCACAGATTACATGGACAATTCAAGGGGAAGCCAGGCTCAGGAAAGTGTTACTGGGGAGAACTATGCCTACAGCGATAAGAGAAATGTCAGTGCTGGCTTCATGTTCAGTGACGGCCATTGCAAGGCCTGTGAAGATTGGAGCTGTACCATCTGACACTCAAATTTGACATCACAGGCCTTATATAAGGCCTGTCCCATTTCATTTGAACTTAAGAAGACAACGAGACAACATTCCCCTATGGATTTAATGGATTACAAATACAGAAGATTGAAGAAAGAAGAAAAGAAGAAGTTACCTGAAGCTGAGGATCAAGTCGTCGTGGATCGAGAGCTTCCAGATGTATCGGGAATTGGAGAGTAAAGTAATCTAAAGGTAAGAATAACATTACAATAAATATATATATAAATAATAATAATAATAAAAGCATGTATCTTGTATATCGCTGCTAGTTTTACATAGCGCTTAACAGAGACATTTTGCAGGCACAGGTCCCCATGGATGTGTCTATGATTTTGATGCCTGAGGCACAGAGAGATAAAGTGACTTGCCTAAGGTCACAGGGAGCCGACACCAGGATTTGAACAAGTTTCCCCTGCTTCAAACTTAGTGCCAGTCAGTGTCTTTACTCACTGAGCCACTCCTCTCCTCACTCCAATTTTTGTTTTTCAAGTATTTTGATTGCATTTTTAAATTTTTATTTTTTTGCTTTATCCATTAACTGCCAATGTATTTATCTATGCACCTCTTGGGCTATAGATAAATAAAGTGAAAATCAATGCATTTTTTGGCAAATGCTCGTTTTTATTTCATTGATATGTATTTTTGTTGATGGTTTTGTTTAATTTGTGAGTATTTTTATTGATTGGTTTGTTTATTCTTGTTTATTTTGTGTGATTGCTTTGATTTATTGTGGCTTATTTTTATTGTTTGCTTTGTTTAATTATTGTCATTTTAGTGTTTGCTTTGCTTAATTCTGATTTATTTTTGTTGATTGTTTTGTTTAATTCTTGTTTTTTTGTATTTGCTTTGTTTTATTATGGTTTATTTTTGTTGATTGTTTTTTTTATTCCGATTTATTTTTGTTGATTGTTTTTTTTATTCTGGTTTACAGTTTTTGATTTTTTTTAGGTTGCCTATTGACTGCCATCGTGGCTAATCAAGCCCATGTTATATGGGCATGATGTACGACTGTGCCAATCAATGAGTAGAGGGTGGGGGTAGTTGCCCTAGGGAGTGTAGTTAGGCCGTCTGGGTGGGTAGCATGAAAGGTGGGCGTTATCCCCTTAATTACTAAAGTGGTAACTATCCGCTTAGGTGATTAAGGAGTTAGTGGTCATTAGTTTGTTTTTTGATTTTACTGTGGCTGCCCACAGAGGACATGGATGCGGAGATCAGTGATGATAACGGCCTTCATCCTGGCAGGGGTAAGAAGTTGTTTTTACTTTATGCTGGTTGGATAATGTTTTATTTTGAATGGGCAAATGAGCTATTATCCAAATGTGGATAATAGTTATTTTGCCTATTACTGTACTGTAATGTAATGGTTGTTCGGGGTAGAGGGGTGCCCATTCCTTGCCATTTTGGTTATCTTTGCTCCCATTGGTGGAATAGGTAACCACAATGGCAATGAATGGGTGTATTGGCTAGTATTGTGTTTTAATGTTTATTGTGGGTAACGGGGTTGGGTGAAAGTGGTATTTGGCCCATGTGGGTGTTTATGCCTACCGAGTGGGTACCCACAATAAACTGGGCACTGGTAGTAAACTCCTTCATTGCCTTAGCGGTTAGCAGGTTAGAAGGTATTGAAGCTGCCCGTAAATGTATTTTTATTGCATTGGATAGAAGCCATGGGTCTCAGGAGCTGGTATTAATGCATATCTGCTCTGGAGACTCCCGGCTTCAATCCGATGCAGGAAAAATGCTCTCAGATCTCATCCCACCATCCTATGGCTGTCGAGATGAGATCTTTGAGAAACTCGCAATTCCAGAGCTCGATGAGATTCTCGTGGCTTCTAGAATATCGTTATTTTCTTGAAATGGCGCAATTTTGATTTTTGAAGCTCTCACTAGGCGAGTTTGGCCAGGAGCAAGAACTCGTGGGAACATGCAGTCCCTGTACGAGTTTGCCAACCCATCGAGGCTTTCTGAATAGCAACCTAGAAAATTTTGCTAGAACTGCCCAAAATCCTCGATGAGTTGGTTACCGAAGTTACTAGAATAGGCCCCTATGTCTCTCAGGTCGTCAGGTGAATTCATATCTTACCTCAGTCCAGCGGATTCGCATTCTGTTATGAGATGACCAGCGTCACAGGTTTATTCTACCACAAGGTACCCAGAAGCATCTCAGCTAAAGAACATTGCCACTTGTGCAGTTGCTGTTGATATGGGAAACACCAGAGTGGGGTTACCAAACAAAATCTTTACCAATATGTGAAGAAATGTAACTTTTAAGGTGACTAAGGTGTCACAGAATGTTCATTTCTAAAGTTAACCAATTATGGATTTAGGTATACCATATAGAAACGTATACAAGATGTTGTGGCTATTGCTGCCCCTGTAAGAGATCTCACAAACGTTTTGCAACAAATTTGGTTCAATGGACACAGTCTGCCAGGATTCCTTTGCAATAGTAAAGGACTTGATCTGTAGGGTCCCTGTGTTCGAGTGTCTTGATTTCCCAAAGTAGTTAAAACTAAAGTTCAATGCATCAGAGGTGAGCGTAGGTGCAGTTCTGTTCCTTTAGATACATGGGGAAAAGCACCCAGTCCTGTATTCTGTATCATTCAAAAAATGTATCCATATTAAACCCACCATTCTGCCATTTAGAGAGAGTGTCTGGCTAGAAAGTGGGCCTGGACTACCCTCAGATATTCTATTTCAGGGAGGGTATTAATATTTGAGAATGGACAATGCTGCATTAAAATGTTTGCAAACTGAAAGACTCCCACTCCAGTCCATCATCCTTAACATACAGTACAGCATAGAGCAAATGGCAATGCCAACTTCCGGTCTAGTGATGGCTATGGTATGGTCTGGGAGGGCAGTGCGTTGCACTGAAGGGGGGGCATATGTGGTAGTAAGGGGGATAATGGAAGCAGTGCTGTGCTGGTGGAAGCACAGCACATGCATAGCGCAGGTAGACTGAAGTAAGTGCTGATTAGCCACACTGGGATAAAGATGCAGAGAGAAGAACACTGGCTGCTCATGCCTGGAGAGAGATTACATGAAGAAACTATGCTGGGCTAGTATTAGGACTAGTAAGGACTGATGCCTAATGTAAGTAAGAGCTCAGACTTGTCACTAGATGGAGATGTGCAATGTGCAAGGAGAGCACGTCACATTTTTTTATTTGTAGTTTTTATAATATCTGTGCATGTGTTCGTGCCATAATAAAAGCTGCACTGAAGAACTGCTGTATTAAGCATTTGCCTGCATGAGTATTTTAATCTACAACACATGCCCCCCTTAATCAACCCTGTTACATGTACACACACAAGCCTGGTACAAATTCTGTGAGCTCTTTTTGACTTTGGGAAAGTCGCTTTATCTTCTTGTTCCTCAAACACTAAAATTAGATTATAAATTCTTCAGGCAAAAGACTCATTAAAAAAAAAAAAAAAAATGTACAGTTCTGTGTACATAGTGAGTGCCATATAATACAATTTTGTAGTAGTAGTAGTAGTAGTAGTAGTAGTAGTAGTAGTAGTAGTAGTAGTAGTAGTAGTAGTAGTAGTAGTAGTAGTAGTAGTAGTAGTATTTTGTATACTTCTTTTTGCTAACATATATTTAAGGCTACAAAGGAGGGCATATATGAAATGCTACTTTGTAATAGGTCCAATTCCTGGGTATTAATAGTCAGTAATTCCTTATATTTTCTGCCATCCTGATGATCAGAGCTGAAGCACAGGCCACCCTATCGAGTGGGAGTGGGGGGAGTGGGACACAGATAATTTAGTAAGTCAGTGGGATGGGAAAGCAAGTCGGTGAAGATCTCTCAGGAATTACCTTAGCGCATCAACTTTAATCATCAATAGTCATTGATGAATTAATTAAATATTGTGGTCACCGAGTTTCCCGAGAACAAAGCATAGATACGTGTATTTCAAACAAATTTACATTTATTAAAATACAAATAAAAACAAATTAAAACATAATAATCACTATATCAATAATAACACATTGGTATACCCTGACCTTGATAAAGCTTTTCAATTAACCTAATTTTCATAGTTGCAGCTGATGTTCTGTTTGAATATCCTTTAGATGTTAATGTCCAGAAATTGGAATGGATGTTAAATTGGACTATGAATATCCAAAGAAGAAAAATATTAGATGGTATATTTTCAAGTTCCAAAAATAGATGAAATAATTCTTATAAATTGTGTGTTTATTGAATTTTTGACTTGTGTTCTGTATATAGGGAGCAGTTTGTTGGGTAAGTTGGATGAAAATGTGAATGCTGATTGAAGATAATTATCTAACTTGATGATATTTATGAAACTCTTAGGGCCTCATTCAGAAAGCCTCGATAAGGCCCTTATCGAGCACTTATCGACCAAAATGGCTACTTGTATTCAGTAAGCCTCGATAAGTGCTAGATAACGGCCTGTATTGACGCAAAATCTTATGATCAAAAGAAAATCGCCAATTGAGCGGCGATCAGCCGCTTATCGACCATTTTCGGAAGGATCATAAACTTGCGCGATTCTGGTACCCGCGAGTCGGCTGTCATGGCCTATCGCAGCCCCAAAAGGCGATCTCCCCAAATCCAATTCACCTCAAAATTTAGGTAAATTGGTGGGGAGATGCCTCGATGAGCTGCGATGTGTCAGGACTTAGAAAAAATCAGGCCCTTTTCCTGCCTCGGATTGATGCTGGGGGTCTCCGGAGCTGATAGATATTAATACCAGCACCGGAACCCCCGGCATGCATCCGATGCAGGATAAATGCATTTACAGCAACTTCATTACCTAAGCGGCTAACCGCTAAGGCAATGAAGGGGTTAAACACCCATGCCAGGCTTACTGTGGTTATTGAGGGTGGGTGAAGGGGGAATTTGGCCCTTAGTGGCTGTTTAGGTCTTGCGAGAGGGTTGCGGGGGGACTTAACCCCTTCATTACCTTAGCGGTTAATACCGCTAAGGTAATAAAGGGTTTAACCCAACTGCTACCCACCCGCAAGGTCTTGACACCCATCCTTAGTGCTAATACCCCCTTCACGCATCCGTGATGCCTATACACCCACCCCGGACTGACTATACCCACCCTGTACCCATTGAGCAGTATAGTGGTACATCATACCCATATAATAATAATATGGGCATGATAAGCCTCTATAGCACTCAATGGGCACCCTAATTACAATACATTAATACACAAGACACACAATAATAAAACATAACTAAACTCTAAAAAACCACAGTTCACTAAATAAAAACTAATTTAGTTTAGCCAGCTAATCCAATCAATACAAGCAATAATAACATCAATAATTAATTAATTAAACCATTAACCAATCAAAACAATTAATTCCTAAAACAACTCCGAATTATTTTATAAAGTAACCAAACCAACCATATTATTACTAAACCAACTCAAAATTAATAGTAACACTAACCAATCAAACCAATTAATTACTACAACATTCATGAATTAATGTAAACATTAAAATACAAAGAAATAAATTCAAACAATATCTGAAATAACCATAAAACGCATTAGCTAACATAATACAACATTAACTAAAAACGATCACCAATCGCAAACATTGTATTACCATTAAGCAGGAAAAAAAACAAACACTGACATCCACATAAGAAACTGAAATTAAAAAAACCAACAGCAATACCAAGCCAGAAATGCCCCCCAAATATTGTCATAATAATGTATTAATCTGTACCCTAAAGTGGAACAGATTAATATATTATCAGTCAATGTGCCTCCCCCCCAAAAAAAACAAAAAACTCATCCAATGAAAAAACCTGTAAAAAGAGACATTTACAAACATTTAATATATTACTTACCATTAGAAGCGGTGGCCCTCAGACTCCCAGGGTAACAGGAAGCTCACGTACCTTGGAGGCCTCCAACAGCATCCGATGCCATCTGCCATGAAGATCCGAATCAGGTACCCCAATCTCCTTTTTTCTTTCTTTAATCACCTTCTTCTATCTTCATCTGTCAATCCAAAACGCCACATGGTAAATCCCAACCGATGTTGTCTCGTATCTTCTTGGGCTCAAATGAGGCGTCACGGCCTTAAATAGGGCTTGTGACGTCACATTTAGCCCCAAAATGGTTAACAGCCACCTGATTGGCTGTTCAAACCATGTTCCGACTTTAATTAATTTTTTATTTTTACATGACGTCACTTAAAGGGAATGATGCTAGCCAATCAGAATGGCTGTGCTTCATTTGCCTTTAAGATGACTTCACTAAATCCAAGATGGCTGGCGTCACATGGTATTTCAGCCAATCAGATCGTGGGAACCAATTCCACACTCTTATTATTATATGGGTATGATGTACCACTATACTACTCAATGGGTACAGGGAGGGTATAGTCAGTCAGGGGTGGGTGCTTAGGCCTCCCGGGTTTGTATCGGGTCAGGATGGGTTAACCCCTTAATGACTATACCGGTTAGTAACCGCTAAGGTGATTAAGGGGTTAGGGGCCATTAGAATGTCTTTATTATGTACTGTATGCTTTCTTGCTACGGAGGACAGAGGGACCTGCTGTTGTGGTAAGTATAACTGTATTTATTTACTTTATTTATGTATGCTAATGCAGTGTTTATTAATGGGCAAATAATCTATTATCCATATCTAGATAATAGTTATTTTGCCCATTACTGTACTGTATGGGTTTCGGCGGAGGGGGTGGGGGGCGTGTATAGATGTTTATTAAAATGTTTTTAAATATAAATTTCTTTCACGTGTCACGTGACCGGGACATTTCCTTGCATAGGAGATACCGGCACCCCATAAAGGTGCCTTTATCTCGGGAAGCAGGGGATCCCTGGACCTGAAACCAACGCGGTTCAGCTCCGGAGACCCCCTGCACATCTACACTATGAAAGAAATTTATATTAAAATAAATAATTTTCGGGCGACATTTCCGCTGTGAGAGGCGGCTCTCTCAGAGCCGCTCTCTCTGCAGCAGAAATGAATCGCCGGTTTAGGCCTTTTCAAAGGCTCGATGATCTCGCTGGGAGCAACTCGCCCTTTTTGGGAATTTTGCTATCACAGGTAATCGAGGCTTTCTGAATACCGTGATAGCAATACTCCAAAAAATGGCATTTTAAATGCCCTGGCGATAATTTTTATCAACCTTCTCTGAATGAGGCCCTTAATTGTGTATAATGAAAAGTGATTTTACCTTTAAGATGGTCTCTTCTATAGATGATAGCTCCCCAGCCGGTGCGGCCCCTGCGGCTGTCCTACACCACTGCCCCTGTCGGCCTATGATCAGACCCTACTGTCGTGGGATGCAGTCCACGCAATCTGTACCTCGCAGAGCCACCTGCGCGTCAATGTTCCTGGATACCTGCACGACCAAGCCCCAATGTTCCGGTGGCCGAGACGACTCCAGTGATCCAAGTCAGATGATTCCAGGACCAGAACCGGTGTTGGTGTGCCTAGAGAGTGAGTCGACTGGCCCGGGGGTGTTGGGTGTGTCTCCCTTAGTGACTCCTTGCCACTTGCTGCCATGGGGCATTAGGCGCCCAACATCGAGGTATCCTTGCCCTTCCCTTCTGATGAAGAACACAGCTGCCAGACACCTGCGGTGAAAACTGCTACTCTTACCTGTGTTCCGCAGTCGAGTCCCGCGTCAGTGACGTCCGTCCAGAAGGCCGTAATGCTGCTGGAGCCCTGGAGGAGCCCCACGCTTGAAGACGTCAAAGCTGTCAAAGACCCATCCACTGTGGAGCCCAATGACATCTCTTACCTTCAGCCGGGTGAGGCAACATCTTCCGCCCAACAGGAGTCCACTGTGGCCTTGCCAGACGAGGAGCCAGCCAGAGCTTTATTTGGGGCGCCGTGGGGTGATGCACTTCCGGCGCAGCCACTGTGACGTTATCGCCGCCGCCGAACTTGTGCCTGCCTGAGCCTCTTGCGAGGTTGGCACTATCAGATGAAGTCGACAAGATGGCTGCCGCTTCCACTGCGGAACCTGATTCAGAGACTGGGGTGAGTGCCGAACAGTGCTTCACTGCCCCTGCCCTACAACAGACCCCACTCCGGGGAAAAGGTCGTTGGACCCGAGGCTCATTCAACACAGCCCCTATACCATCCCCTAGATGTCGTGGCCAACATAAAGGTACACATACTGCACTGGTCATGGACATTGTTTGGCCAAGTTCACTGGCCCAAGTTGCCCATGCTCCATCACCAACCCCTGCACCCAGTCCTACACCATCCTCTGGGAGTAAGGCAAAGGCCAACCCTGTGTGTTATGTCCGGGATCATCCTAGGCATCAACCCTTGGCTCCTAATCCCAGTATTTCTGCCCCTGCTACCGCTACCTTTGTGTTAACCAAGTTCCCTAGTGATAACCTGTCCCCTGGTATGTCAATGGACTTGAAGGACTGGGTCTTTGGTGGCAAGGATGGGTGTCAGAGGATGATTCTGAAGGAGAAATACCCTATGCAAACCAGACACTGGTAGGTAACTCCCCAGGGTCATTTAAGTCATTTAGGGACTCATCCATGTCACAACAATCTGTCATGTCTGGTGTTTCCTCCCAGATAGACACATGGTCCTGTAGTCCACATGAGGAAAATCAGATCATGGACCCCCTTAAGTGGTGGGACCCAATGATTTAGGTCTACTCCGCCAGTTTAAATAGAACATGGCTACTGCAGGTGGATGGTACAATCTGTGTGGATTCGCCGTTCTTGTGCTTCTGCCCCCTTAACCCTTACTCGCCCACCTGATCCCCATGGCACTCAAGAGTGGCAACCTAGCGGTGGTACTTACGCACTGCGTATGGGTAATGCGCGGCCCCCATCGGCCTGTTCTGTCTCTGGGCGCAGGGCACGTTCCCGTTCCTCCAACCTTGAAGCGCGGCACGTGCGTGGTGCGCGGTCTCTCTGTCTGTCTGTGGTCTCCGCCCCTCGGTCCCGCCCTGTCCTGACGTCAGGACTATGCGGCGCGGTTGTTCTCCTCGTTCCACCTCCGTTCCCGCGGGCCCCGCCTCTGGTCTCTGCCCCTGTACTGGCGTGGGTGTCGTGGTGCGTGATGACGGCGCGTGACCGGGTCGCTTACGTGTTGCGCGGGTAGCGCGCGACGCTCGCACACTCTAATGTGGTCGCAATTGGCTGTGCAATAGGACGCACCTACATGATCCAGCAGCCTATCCGGAACCGCAACCCCACCACCTGGTTGCCTCCCATTGGTGGGAGGTCCTTTAAATATGCTCTCAGAACTCTCAGTCATTACCGAGCATAACTCCAGTTTGTGTGATGCTGTTACTCATTACTCTGTGCCTGTTTGCCTGTACCTTGTTGCCTGACCCTGCCTGGAACTCACCTTGTGAAACTCTCCTGCGCTGACCTTTGGCTTTGGATACGACTACTCTATTCTCTCCTGCATTGACCCTGGCATTGGAATTTGACGACACTGCTCTCTCCTGCATTGACCCTGGCTTTGGCTCTACGATTACTCTATGCTCTCCAATCCTGACTCCGGCTACATACCCCAACGATCCGCTACTCTATACTCCTAGACCCGGCAAGTACCTAGTATTCTATTCTATTCTATCCTAGTCTTCGCTGTCTTCTATTACCCTAATCCGGCCTGCAAGACTATCCTACAATCTAGACGCGCCCTCGTGGTTGTGGTCGGCATTCTGTAACACTCCCTACCTCAGCCCCATGGTCGCGCCTCGTTTGTGGTGAGCTACGCATTACACTATCGTAGACCACTGGTGGGAGGAAGGTCAACTGTCCCAGGTGGAAATAACAAGCCCTTTGTAAGAGGGTGGGTGAGATCAATTTAGGGGTTAGAGTCCCTACGGCCCACTCCGTATTCTATCAGGAGGTAGAGCTCAGTGAGCCTAAGTTTTTGGTACTACCTGGTCAGGGAACTAACCCTAAAATCCTAAAGTTCAGTAGAGCTGACAGGGCTATCTTTAATCGGTACTGTGAGTCTCATGGATATACATTTCCATATGTACCTGTGCCAATTATGGATGAGATAGACCAAAACCATCAGAAGTGACTGAGACAGGCTTTGATAGAAAACATTAAGACCAAAACGTCTGAGGACAGATTTATTAACGACTCAAAGATACGTTCTGTTATGGAAGAATGACTCGTGGTCACTTGTATCTACAAGAATAGGGTAGAGGTTAGGCAGTGCCCTGGTCCTCCCAAGGTATATTACATCTGTACCATGTTATTTGATGGGCGGGTAATAAAGAAACCCGACCCTAAATATTATAAGTGAGGGTTTTCCTCTTTCATCCCGTTGGAAGAATAGCTACGTATTCATCATCGCTGTAACCAGTGGATGATATGGGTAATTGTCTGTGTAACTCTATAGGGTTATGGTATACATCTGTGGTAATCTGTTCGGTTTTGCAGGCTTCAGGTTTCTGGATGGTGCCCAAATTGGATCCCAGTGAGGACATGGTATTTTCACTTAGGGGAGAGTATAGCCATGGCTGGTCCAGACTATCTTTCTGCCCCCCTGTCACGTAAGTCCTAGTAGCTAAAGGCAGTGACAGGCTATCTTGTGGGGTTTACCCCCCCCTCACACAGCCTCCCTGAGTGGCAGGAGAGGTGGTGACACTGGGTCTGTGTTGCAGCCAATCATGGTGAACCACACGTACCTGTAGCCTAGGCAAAATCTCCCAAAGGGGGTTGGGGGATGGGAAGCAGTGCTAAACTAGTATGTTATGGACCACCATTTTTAACAGTCTTATTATTTCTAACATATCATCATATTTATTATTTTTTTTAAATTTTGGGGGGTAAGTTAGACATCTGATGAAGCACCAGTGTGTGTGAAACGTGTAGCGGAAGATCTGTTTTTACTATTGGGCTCCAGGCTATTTGGCTATTACATCCAATTGTGTTCAAGCCGTGCACTTAGCCATATATTTCCCTTCCATTGTGTGGGATTGTAGTGCTTGCCGGAGACGCAGAGACTCTCTGCTTATTGTGTGGAACATACGGGTATCGCAGTGATGCGCGAACACGGAAGTAGGGGAGTCACTTGCTGATGTTGTTTGATCCAGCGTGCAGGACCGATCTATGCCAGCTCAACATCCCCCACAATCTCCTGCACTACCGACATGGCAACACAGAGCTTGATCGTCGTTTATCTACTGGACTGTGTATTTAATTGATATAAGTTCTTCTTTTCTTCATGGTTTGTCCGCCGGTGTGTTATCCTGTGGTGGACAGTAGTGGAGGAGGGGAATACCTCCACGCAACAGGAGCTGCAAGAGGAAGGAGAAGATCTATTTTTTTTTATCAACTTAGGAAGCCTCTGGCAGATATAAGAATTAGGGGCCATCTTCTTCACTTATGGCATAGCCTACGTCCATTATTAGAGTATTCCACCATAGGGCGGGGTCAAGCCTTCATCCTATGAACCAAGCATGAGCTAGCCCGGGGAGTTTTCGAGCGCGCTCCTGGACGTCCAGCAAGAATGTGCTAGCAGGAATTCCGGCCACGGCAACCAGGTGGCTGGGATCCGCGTTGAGCTTTAAGGCCCATGTTTGGACTTCCTGCCTTGTAATGGAAGTGGACGCTACTCGGGGTAGGGGTACGTCCGATCTGACTGGGGTATGGGTGGACATACACATGCAGCAACGAGTATCCGAACACTTGCCTTTGAAAATCTGGGGCAATCTCCCAGTAATGCTGCAACATTTCTGTGACATTTCTGCAAACAGATTAATGGCCCATCGGATTAACACAGTGGGGGTCCCGGCAGCCTCATTCAGTAATGGAAGATAGGGATAACGTGAGGGGATGCTGACCCAGGGTAAATGAGCGGGCACCCTTAGGTAAGGTTTCTGGCAAGTACACCACCTGAGGAGCATTTTCAGAGCATATCTCTCGTTCTACAGCCAGTAGGAGGGTGTTCTCGTAGTGGCCAGGGTGGTAACGCCTAGCTCCTCCCAGACCAGGTAATGTCTGTATTGCACTGCAGACAGTGAACATGGAGATTTGGGCGGGAACCCCTCCTACAGCGACCACGTGTCGCACAGGTTCTTGGAGTCTTGCGGCCCATTCGCCCACTTATTGTGGCGTGGGTGTATAAATGGCATCTAAATACAATCACAAATTTAGACTACTGAGTAGAGCACCCCAGGGCTGAATCTCAGCAGCAACTCCAAATGTAACACACTCCCCCCCCACAATCGCAGATAGGGACCCTGTGGGGAAATCTATGTGTATTACCAGGTGTGGTGCAATACCTGTCAGGCTCACAGGAGGCCTGAGCCTCCACTGATGGAAACCTGGGGTGTATCCTGGAACAATACTTACAATATAACAGCACCTCCACCTGTGCAGGATCCTAGAGTATAGAATAACCCCTGACACAGGACCCACATATAGTAACCCCATACACCAGTGTATACAGAGGCGGCACATTTTATTTGAGTGCGGCTAGCTCCGCAAGCCGGGGGATGCCCCGGCATGCTAGCCGCACTCCCTCGGCGTGCCGCGCGTCATCGACGCGCGGTCACGCGTCATCGACGCGCGGTCACGCGTCATCGGGTGCCTGCGCCCCCTGCACGCGCGTCCAGGGCTCCCCGAGCGAGCCCTGGTGTCCCGCGATGTGGGGGACGGCGGCAGGGGGTTCCGGGGGACCCGGCGGACCCGGCAGCGGGAGGGAGAAAGCCCCGATCGGAGGGCGCTCCTCCGCGGCTTCGGCGCGCGCCCGGCACCCTCCGGCGCGCGCCAGGTTACTGCTGTGGCCAAGAACGGGCAAATGCTCAAATAAACTCGGCCGCAGCAGTATACAAATAGCTTACTACGTGCAGATAAAAAATATAACAACATACATCAACTGTGTGAGTGTCACCCTGTAACACTGGCCTCACTGGGCTGTAACCCCACACCATATACCCAAGTGCCCCAAGAGTCCCACAACCCCACCCAAGTGTGAGACAGCGCTGCCCACTAGATGAGGTGTATTGTTGGTGCACTTGGTGACTGATACCTGCCCAGGGCACCTGCACCCGGGAACAGCAGAACCACAGAAAGAGGATCCGTCTGCTTCCAGCTCCGAAGCCTCAGCAATGGCGTCCTCCTCCAAATAGGATGGTCTCCCTCTAGATGATCCCACCATACAGATAGTCTCTTATCTTGAGTGAGATAGGTCTGGTTCCAGACCACACTTGTCAGGGACGCGCAGCACTGCAGCTGTGTCTCTGTACTTAACACACTAACTGAAGGGGCCTTCCCTACAGCAGCCACAACTTGATATGAGTAGGGGCCTAGCTGGGGCCTAAGGAGAGATCTCTTTCCTAGTGCAGGGGCTACTTGCCTCCCTGCACCTACACCCTCCCCTGTCTGTGTCCCAGCTCCTACTGATCTTCCTTCCTCTGCGCGCCAAATGTATCTCTCTTCCTCTGGAGATCTGACCTAGTGATTGGCTCCCTGGTTTCAGGTGTGTGCATGCCCCTATGCATCCTGGGGCTTGTAGTCCCTTGCAGACCTCCTTTCTATTGGGGCCGCGTGCGCTATCTTCACTGTGCATGCGCGAACAGGGGATGTCCCTGCGCTATGGAGAGCCTCTCCTGCCAACTCTCACTCTCTGTAATAGCCGGCGCATCGCTTCTGCGCATGCGCGAGTCTCCGCGCATGGACGAACATGAAACAAATGGTTATGCCATGCAACTGATGCCGCTGGGGGCCTCCGGCAATGTGCTCGCCGCCACAGCTCCCCGACATGCCACGGGTGTCCCCACTTGGTAGCGAAGGTAAGGGGGTCCAGGGGGAACCCTGCTACAGGTATAAATTTGGACAATGAAAGTTTCCACAGCAAATTTAGATGTATTAAGCTATTTAAATAATAACAAGCACCTTCAATATCAGAAGGTGACAGTTTTAGGTCTGTTCCATTCTGTCACAGAATAAAATCCATTTTCTTTAAGTACCCTAAATGAAAACTTGCTTCCCTGAGATAGCATGTTAAATTATTTGGGCCTGTACTGCTGTTCTAAACATGCCTTTTTATAGGTTAGACATGTAGTGTATTGTAAAAATCCGAGAACACAGTGATTGATTAAGTGATTTGCCACACAGGGTATTCTAATAATCTAGGGTTATTAAGAGCTCCAATCACACAGCTATCAGTTGATTACAAGCTGAAAATTATAGCACAAGTGCTGAGTTTTCACTCCTTGCCCAAGCAGGCTTGTTTTATTTTAATGGTTGTCAAAAGAAACGTAGGAGCATTTCAGGAAGGACAATTAGGCTGGTTTGTGACACTAGACTTCTTGGTGACAGTTTCAGAACACTGCTGTGAGTAAGCCAGTAGGACATGGATTCAAGTAAAGTATGTTAATTTACAAAGTTTTTCTTTCTTTTTGCACAGATTGAATCTATTAGTAATGGAAATAGTTGCATTTGGTAAGATAAAAATGCAAATGATGTTGACAATAACTTTTTACTAGTGATAAATCAGTGTATTTTTATTTCCAAATCTTGCTTGAATATGCAGTTAAAATATGTTAAATCAAAATATAACAGCAGCAGAGCAATGTGGGCAAAATGTATTTTTTACAATTGTACAATACTGTTTATCTGCTGAAAAGTACAACCTTGAAATATACAGCAACAGCCAATTATTTTAGGGATTTTCACATTACTAATGTGTATATTTCCATTGTTCTCCACTATCACAATGATTGGCCTTATTACTCAGTCAAAGTAAATGGATCACCATAAAACCTTTCAGAAATGTTCTTTCGTAAGCTATTAAAACATTCCATGCCCTTAGATGACAACAATTTCTCTGCCTTTTGAAATTTCTTTTCTACCCTGCAGAGTTCATAGGGATATGCTTGGTTAAAATCAACTTATATAAAACTATGCACTGTAAATTTTGACACTTCTGTTTGAATCTCTTTTCAAACACTTGTCTTTGCTCGCCATAATAGATATCAGTTCTTCTGATGTAGTTCAAGCATGAGCTTCATATGAAGTCTCAGCTATGTCTATTGCATTTCTGAAGCTACTAGTCACTGAAGTTTTGTGCTGTTTGACATCAAAGTTAGGCAAGAATCACCTGCTGAGTTCACATGCATGGAGCAAAACATCTTCAAATCACTAGTGCTAGACAAAAGTTTTCATATTAAGCTTTCACCATCAGATAGACTTACAGACAAATGAATTCATTGTTAAAGTACTGTAGCACTGAAATATTAAATTATGTATCATAGTAGCATGGTATATGTAATGTATAAAGCAAATATGTCTTTAGTTGATTTCTGTTTTGACATTAACAAAAAAGAGTTCAATTCAATAAAAACATAATTCATTCAATGCAACTCAAATGCACTTTGGTAAATTAGCGTATTTTGCAATGTATGTCTACTGTAAGTGCAAGGAATGAAAGGTAAAGATTTGCTGTAGAGTACATTACAAGTTTTATTCAAATGAAATTACAAAAATGGAACCTTAAATATATCACTGTCCTATTTTTACCCTCCACAAATGTAAATGTAAAAATATATTTCTGAATTGTCCACCATATGCCCTGCCTTTATTCTCTCCTCCTCCCTCATAATTTCTCCCCACTCCCTTTTCCATGACTTTACTGAGCTGTGCTTTACCTATGGATTTCTCTTGCACATACTGTGCAGTACATAATGTAACCGTCCTTTCCATGTGTCTACATCCGATTGACTATATAAATGGCAGTGCTCAGTCGGTCATACCTGTTCAGGGTGCTGTGCGGGCTGGGTGATGATGCTTGAATGTAACAAGGATGGGCGCCCAGAACTTAATAAACAAATAATTGCTTCATTGGACATCCATCAATAATGCTATAATTGACCTACTTCACATTTGACTGAAAACTCAAGGCAAATCTTAATATTCAGGACGTCATTCCTTTTGTAGCTCTAATTACTACACCGGGAGGTTATGGACTTATCTGGGCTTCATCCCCTTTGTAGCTCTCACTCTTATACTGGGGAGGTACTTGGCTCCTTACCTGCAGGTAAGGTAAAACACAGGAAAGGTAAAACACAGAAAATTCTTTAGTGTCGCATAATTACATACATTGCATGTACAACAAACAGGTTCAAGAGCTGACACTCTAAAACCCAAAATATGGATTAGAGGTAATCAGCTGGGCATAATACCTTTATTGATGGCCTGGTTACCCCCTCACCGTCACAATTTAGTACACAGATTTACCTCATGCTGACGAAAGGGCAAGGTGCCCTGAAACGCTAGTGTTGCTTGTTTGGGTAATTCTTGTAGTAAATATGTGTCTCTAAATGTACTTTTTACTTACCATTTACACTTTCTGTGAGTATCAATTTGTGATTGAATAGTATTGTTGTAAAATTATTTTTTGTAAATTTTGATTAAATCAGTTTTGTAAATTACTTATTGAGTTAGCAAGCATTTATTGTTTGAGTGCCGCAATAAATTCATTTTGGTATATATTGATTGTACGTTTTGGTGGGGGTACTGGACCAGAGCACTAGATACGCACATCTAGAAAGGGTGAGTGCGAGTTCTATTTTTTGTATTTTAATACCCTCTGCATAGTTATCCTACTGTACATCACATAATGGGGTGTTGAGGGAAGAAATCTGAGTGAGCCCATACAGTTAACCCATAAAATGATGTAATACTCCGGAAGGGGGCTACAATAACATCAAACTCTCCCCATCCTTCACACATTTAAAGGTGTCATGAACCTGTGCAACATCCTTCTGATATTTTTAATCTTCGTCCTGTTTTATACTGTACCACACCTTCAAATTCCTCCCTATCCTCTGGTACTTTACCCTCTTCCTTTAAGCATATGGTGGTCACACTTATTCTCAAAAACAACCTTGACCCTATGTTCTTCACTAACTACTACCCTGTATGCCACTTGCCATTTGCCTCCAAATTGCTATAACATCTTGTGGTTTCCTGTGTGATCAACTTTATTAATTCCCATGCCCTCCTGGACTCCTTACAATCTGGCTTTTGTACAGCTCACTCAGAGACGGTGCTTACTAAAGTAGCCAATGATTAACATGAAGCAAAATCACATGGTTCTTTTCCCTACTAATCGTATTCGACCTCTGCTGCTTTTGATACAGATGATCACTCTCTTCTCCTTCATATTATAAACTCTCTTGATATCCACAACAAACTCTATCCTGGTTCTTATCATACCTCTCCCATCGCATATTCTCTGTCTCTCTTGCTAACATATCTTTTTTTGATCTGTCTGTTGGTATACCGCAGGGCTCGGTTCTGGGACCTCTCCTTTTCTCTTTATTGACATTATCACTTGGTGAACTCATCAACTCTCTTGGCCTCAGGTATCATCTCTATGAAGAGGATATGCAGATATACGCAAATCCACCCCTATCCTCAATCCTGCCAATTTGTCCCAAGTCTAGCTATATCCTCATGGATGGTGCTCTGCCTTAAACTAGTTCCACATATTCTAAATCTGGCCTAATATCCCCTTTCTCCATCACAGTAAACGGTATTCTATGTATCTTGTTGCCAAAGCACATTGTCTAAGAGTAACATTTGACTCTTCCATTTCCTTGTCCATTCACATTCACGGCATGACTAAAATTTGACGCTTCTTCCTTTGTGATATTGTATGTATGTATGGCTTTATTTGTATAGCGCCATTAATGTACATAGCGCTTCATAGCAGTAATAGTTAAAATCATAAAAATAATAAAATATAAATAACACAATAAGATATAAATAACACAAAGAGAAGAAGTGCTTCAGACATAAAACTAACATTTAGGAAAAGGAGTCCCTGCTCCGAAGAGCTTACAATCGAATTGGTTGGTAGGAAGAACGTACAGAGACAGTAGGAGGGCATTCTGGTAAGTGCGTCTGCAAGGGGACAAGGATAATGTAAGAGGTGTTAATTATCAGCCATCAAGCTACTCATATGCTTCTTTAAACAGGTGTGTATTAAGGTGGGTTTTAAAGGTGGATAGAGAGGGTGCTAGTCGGATATTGAGGGGAAGGACATTCCAGAGGTGTGGGGCAGTCAGTGAGAAGTGTTTAATGCAGGAGAGGGCTTTGGATACAAAAGGATTAGAGAGAAGACATCCTTGAGCAGAACGCAAGATCTGCGTTGTCAAGATCTGTACTTTTCTCTGTCAAGCTACTGTTAAAACTCTAATGCATGCCATTATCCTCTCAAGTTTGGATTATTGTAACATACTGTACTACTATTGCCTCACAACTTTGTCTTTTGCAATCTATCAAAAATTCTGCTGCTGGAATAATTTAGCTTTCTCTTCAAACAGTCTCTGCTTACCTCCTTCTTAAATATCTCTCTTGACTTCACATCAAATTTTGGATCACCTACAAAATTATCTGCCTTACCTTTTAAGGCTCTCCACTCATCTGCCCCTTCCTACATATCAGCTCTCCACTTATCTGCTCCTGCTTGTCTCCTGCACTCTACCCATAACCGTCTCTACACCCCATTCACCTCCACTGCTCTCTCTTAGCTTACAGTAAATCCCTTTCTCCCATTTACCTGTTTGTTAGAGATGTGTGCAGAGGTATGCAATGGAGACCGTTTTTAAGGGGAAATTAAAATAAGGCTTTATTGCCTGTTCCTTTAACCAATAAAGCAAACAAAAACATACATACAACTATTAACACCTATCCCTGTGTAAGGGCTAACTTACATCCCCAGTCCCTTTCTGCAAGGCTTGGGGGGGGGGGGGGTGAGAAGCCCCTTACTCACTTATCACTCCAAAGTCTCACTGGTACCTTAACAAAGGTGGCCCTTCAGGTCAGTTATGTGCGGTAGGTGTCTGCTTGGGGGTCCAGACATAAAGATCTGGTCCTCTTGTGTCTTTCTCTCAGGACACAGCCCTCCTGTTCCTTCTGTCAGCTCCCTTGTGAGCTAAGGAATATCCTTCCTGTTACTCAGACCAGTCTGGTTGATTGCCTGTGTAATTAACAAGCACACTGCTGGATTTAGAGGCAGTTTCTCTCCAACAGTGATAAGTCCCTGTTACACTGTTGAAATCCCTGACACTAAGGGGCGTATTCGAGTAGCCTGGATAACAACTTATCGAGAATTTTGAACAGTTATCGCACAAAAAATAATTTTTACACTGGGAACATTTGCTACCCCAAGATAACGACCAGGCTTTTGATACCTATCACCCTAACCGGTGACACCTTCACGGCCACAACTCGGGCCTTTCTGGACCCTGGGTCACGGGGAAATTTCATGGACCAGGGGTTCGCGGAAAGAAACACAATCTCTTTGGCACGTAAAAGTCGCCCGGCAGGGCTTGAGGCGATTGACGGTCGACCCTTACAACCCACCTTTATTTGTCTTCAAACTATCCTTTTCCAGTTGCAGAGAGGAGACGTTCATACCGAAAGGATCCAATTTGACGTAATTTTTTCTGCTACCGTCGACTTCCTCCTGGGCCTCTCATTGCTTCAACTACATAACCGTCGGATCGACCGAACAGAAGAACAGCCTTTTAAATGGCGTTCATACTGCCTACAGAACTGCTCTGTGCTTTCCAAAGGTCTATGTGGAGTTTCAGTACCAGAGCAGGTAACTTCTCATCTGCCTCAAATCTACTCTGCATTTCTAGACGTATTCAGCAAGGCTCGATCCGAGGAGCTTCCACCCCACCGATCATTCGACTGTCCCATCAATCTTCTACCCGACTCAGTGCCTCCGCACTGACAGATGCACTGTCACCTCCAGAGACCAAGGCCATGAAGGACTACATTCAAGAGAACCAAAGAAAAAGAAATAAAGTGCACAACTAATGAACCATTTAACTTAACCCCACTAATAGTGAAATAGTGTGTAGAATGAATACCACCCTCAATTATAGGGTGTAAATATTAACATAAAATATCTGTGTTAACAGTGGCGCCTGCAGCTGTTAATGGGTCAGGGTGGCTCAACACTCCAACAGCACTAGACAAACAGGAAACAAAAAAACAGCGCAAACTGCATAGTGAAGTACATCAAAGTATAATTATTCGTGAAAAAGTAAGTATTAGGCATACATCAGATTGAAAGAACAAACGCATTGAGTGCAAACAGCACAACAGGTTACCACTCGGCAGCAGGTGTCGTGAAGCACTGGAAATCACAGCTAAGGAGATTCATGGAGACCTCCTCATGCCCTCGGTGCAGGATGTTGCAGGAATCCGATCAGTCCGGTGGATCAGCCGTGTTGGGGGAAGATTCCTCCCGATGGTATCGGCATGTGTGGTCTCACCAGAGAACCGCGTTGCACCCAGATGACGTCACAGCGACGTGAATCAGAGTCCCTTCCATAAACGTCATACGTGAAATCAGTCCGATGCGGAACAAAGTCCCAGTCGCACCAAAATAGTGGGGATAGTACTAGAAGTCAGAGTCACAATGACTCATTAAGCCACCAAGCAGGAAAACAAGGGCTAAAATCGGACAATATAGAAGTAATTTATCCTACGCGTTTCGTAGCTAACGCTACTTCATCAGGGTTTTTAGCAATGACTGCCGTCTGCATTAAGTACACCTCCCTCCTTCCATATTGGACGGTTGCTGCTAGGTGACAGCCAATCGGGCTGATATGGGGGGTGACCCATGCAGACCGACAGCCCACCGCTAATAATCAACAATAAACACATTTTTATTGGCACATGATAAAAACTAAGTATAAGCCTAAAGAAAAAAGAAAACAGTATTAGTAACATAATCTTTATCTAAAAAATCGTAACAATAAAATTAAATAATTGTAAAATAATTATAAAATAAATAATATATAAAATTAAACAGAGAGAGAGAGATTCACCTATCAGTGACTCAATATAGGGCCCAGACATCTATGTCCTCATTTAACCCCTTTGGGGACATTGTATCTAATTTAAAGATCCAGAACGTTTCTTGAGTGGAGAGTTTTTTAACTCTATCACCCCTCCTCCTATCACAGGATATATGTTGAATACCCCTAAACAAGAGGGGTCTTTGTTGTGATGCAATAGAAAGTCTTGTGAGACACTATGTTTCTCATATCCAATTCTGATGTTTCTGATGTGTTCCTTAATGCGAATTTTGAGGCAGCGCTTGGTCCTGCCCACGTACTGTAAACCACATGCACATTCAAGTACATACACCACAAACATAAATGTACACAGTATAAAGTCCTCCACGTTAAATAATTCATTGGAACTCTTAGAAATTATTTGCTTCCTATCTGGGTGCATGAACTTACAAATGGAACATTTCCCACAGATATGATTGCCACTATGTTTACCACTTAACCAATTGATAGAAACTCCATTAGCAGTACTCCTGCCAATATCACAGGGACTAATACATTTTTAAGATTTTTAGCCCTTCTGTAAATGAATTTTGGTGATTTCACAAGGTGAGAGCCTAAAATAACATCATTACACAGAATACCCCAGTGTTTATTAATGATACCCTCAATATTTTTCTGAGCTGAGTTAAAATTGGTAATGAAAGGCATAATTATCTCGCCACTAATATTGATATATTTCCTCTTTTTAGGTAGAAACATAGAGTCACGATTCATATTCCTAACCTTTGAAAGTTCTTTTTTAGGTTGTTTGCTAAGTACCCTCTCTCAATAAACTTTTTCATGAGTTTGTCTGCTTGTTCATCAAAGACTTCGATATCACTGCAATTCCTCCTCAATCTTGTAAATTGTCCTCCTGGAATATTACATATCCAGGAGGCTTTATGGTTGCTAGTAGCCATTAGGAGGTTATTCATGTCTACCTCCTTGAAATATGTTTCAGTATTAACATCACCCGCCTCGGATACAGTAAGTTTAAGATCCAAAAACTCAACCGATAACATATATGTGACGTACAGTAGGTAAATTTGAGATTGTAATCATTCTGATATATATGTTAGAAATAACTCGGTAGATTCAAGATCTCCGTCCCAAACGCAGAGTATGTCATCAATATAGTGACGCCATATGATGATGTTCTTAGAAAAAGAGTTATTGGCCCAAATTACATGATCCTCCCAATCTCCCACATACAGGTTTGCGAAACTGGGGGCAAAACGTGTGCCCGTTGCTGTTACACAAACCTGTATGTAGAAGTCGAAGAGAAACATGAAATAGTTGTGTTCAAGTATAAACTGAATGGATTCAGTAATAAAAACCCCATTAAGGTGATACAATGATGGATCTTTTGAAAGAACACGTGAAACAATCTTGATACCTTTCTTATGAGTGATATGTGTGTGTAAAATGCTTGAATATCGCAGGTAAGCCATCTGTAGGTGTTCTTCCATTTAAAGTTTCTAAATAGTGTAAGAACAGCAGTGAAATCTTTTAGGTACGAAGGAATAGTTACTACATAAGGTTGGAGAAAAAAGTCAATCAATTGTGATAAATTGGCGGTAAGTGATTGGATTCCTGATACAATTGGTCTTCCGGGAGGGTTGGTGACAGATTTATGCATTTTTGGTAAGTGGTAAAAGACTGGAATAGTAGGGAAATCTGAATAAAGAAAATTAAACTCATTGGTCGTGATAACAGACTTTAAGAACGCATCATCTATTAATACCTTTAGTTGACCCAAAAAATCTTTAGTTGGATCTTTTTGTAAATTAGCACTGCTTGGTGGAAATAAATAAATAAAACTGACAGCAGCAGTAAAAACGATCCCTGGCAAAAGGAGTGTATCTGCGCATGCATGACGCTACTGGTATTCACTGTGATACGAGGCAGCAAACTAAACGGTCTGGCTCAGGGAAAAAACAGGCTGAATGAGAATATTAGCCTCTGACAAGCTCAGTAATGAGCTATGCATGCCTGACAATGCCTGAATATAGCAGAAGTGTCTATACTCAAAATCCCAGCAACTAGCCACCATATCACCATGGCAAAGCAGATGGGAGTTATCAATAATATTTGTAAGGAAATAAATTTGGCACTAGATAAAACACCAACAAATATAGTGCAGGACAGTGAAAAACATACTAAAATGTGAACATAAATGATGACATAATCTGGAAAAAAAAATTTGGGCAAAAAAATTAAATTATTGCAATAAATCCACAACAAAACTGCAAAACTAGCTGGTGCCAAGGTGTTAGAGCCAAAGCAATCCAAGAAAATGAAAAACATCATGCTGTGATTATTGGTATATAGGCATTGTAAATTACTGTGAGAGCCTAGTCCGTAAGATGAAATTGGCACAAAGCTGTTACTATACACATGGACCGTATGATATGTATATATATATATATATATATATATATATATATATATATATATATATATATATATATATATATATGCAGAATAAATGAGTTCTTCAGTATTAGGTGATACCTTTTATATATATATATATATATTAATAATATTTTTGATTAGTTTGTAGCACATTATCCTTAAATCACTTCATTTATTGCATTCAGAGGCGCTGCTTCCTTCTTTTGTTTGCCCATATATATATATATATATGGGGCAAACAAAAGAAGGAAGCAGCGCCTCTGAATGAAATAAATGAAGTGATTTAAGGATAATGTGCTACAAATTAATCAAAAATATTATTAATATTACCTCTATAAAGTGAAATGAATAATAAATATAAATGTGAAACCAATGAATAATCCAATATTATAGTAGCACCTAATAAATCTAAACCTGTGCTCAAAACTAAGGATAACTAACACAAACAAACAATATATATATTGACAATGCATATAAATATAAAAACATAAATAAATGAAAATAGAGGGTGAAAACCAGTCCTCAAATGATAGTCCAATTCGAAATGGATGCTGATGCAGGGGGTCTCCGGCTGCTCTCAAAGTGGACAAACCACATCCACAGGAAATCTAAAAGAAAAAAAGAGGAGAGAGCGCATACCCCATAGCATAAAATTGTATATTTAATGAGGGGAATGGGGGAGAGGGGGGGTAAAAATGCACTCACAAAAGTACAGATAAAATAGGCATTGCGTGATATAATCACCACCATCCGGTTGCTGCTTTTATCCTTGGGGAAATAACCGATCTCGAAACAGGATGGGCCAACGTCCCAGCAGGTGTTCCAGCAGATATCCAGGGCCTCTAAATATGTGATGTCGTTCAAGAGTCCAAAAAAGTGGCTCCGTGTAACCAGGCCTCTGTAGCACCAGCGCGTGGATCGGTCCGCTCCAGCGCTCTATGATGACGTAATGTCAATGCGTCCAACGTTATGACGCTCCCTGACGCGTTTCGTCACTCACGGGTAACTTTCTCAAAGGGAAGTGTAGAGTAGGAGCACGTCTGGCATTTAAATACACACTCTAATGCTGCTAATTCAATAGAACGCCCCTACTCAGCTGAAAGGTGCTTAATGCTAAATCTAATTATAACAACAATTAAATGCACATAGATTATGCCTAATTAAAATAATATCTACTCGAATTGGAGGAGATTGAATAGAAGTATTACACCATAAATGCTAGAGGTGCTCACATAAGGGACATGAATACATCTTCTAACATTTGTTTAACAATTATCATTATTGAAACTATACATATGAAAACTATTAGTCAATATAGAATAAGAACACATTACAAAATACATCAATATATATAAAAACTCATTAACCCCTAATATATCACATGTATAGCAATGTTAATCCTCTTAGAAAAACATCATGTATTACAATAACAATTGTAGTTACATTGAAACCGAACGGATAATAAAAGAATATAAATGTAATGAAATTAAAAATAAAAATAAATATAAATATAAAGATGAATGAAAAATGAATGAAAAAAATGAATGAAAAAAATGAATAAAAAAATGAATAAAAAAAAATGTATGTAATGAAAAAACTGAAGTTATATAATGAAGTTATATAATGAGGATATGATGAGTGTGTATACACATTCACACTAAGTGTGAAATAGGGATCATTATGCCACGAACAAAGCCAGGTGTCTGGAAGGGGGTGTAAAAACAAATCAAGATGTCTGGAGAGGGGTGTAGAAAATAAAATAAAGATAAAAATAAAAATAAATATAAAAACTTCATGAACCAAAACGAAATATTCGATCAATTGATTATTGATGGTGATCATACCGCTTGTGAGTGTGATAAAATTTTTTCCCTTATTGGTTGCTGAAAATAAATATATAGTATAAAATTGGTGTTGTGTGTTTTATGATAATTCATAGTGTCTACGTGAATAAATGAATTCAAAGGAATATAGGTGTGCATCAGAATTTGTGCAAAACACAGTGTCTCAACTTACAAAAACTAAATTACAACAATTAAATATGTACATAAGTGAATGAAAAATCTATTTATATATATAATTGTGTAAAACTATATTGATGAAAAAGTGATGTATAAGTGAGTGTTTGGATATTGTGGTGAATTTACAGTTAGAAATACTAAAAATATGTGTTGAGGATGGTGTGACCACAAAAACCACATATATACTATTGCTATAACTATGGTCCCGGACACGAGGAGAGATGGCGGAGAGACCCAGACAATAGATGATGGAGAACAGCAGAGGAAGTCAAGGACAGGAAGAGACGTCCAAGGACCAATTATACAAATGTATTGACATCTAGGCATTCATTTAGTCCACCCGGGCTTAAAGTGCCCAACTGGTGGATCCAGAAAGGTTCCCGCCTGCAGAGAGTCTTGAAGCGGTCGCCCCCTAGGGCACACAGAGAAATGGTCTCAATACCCATCACTTTCATAGTCTTGGGATCCTATTGATGGTATAATTTAAAGTGTCGAGAAACACTATGGGAGTTGAGACCTTTGATCACATTTCTCCTGTGCTCCAGGAAACGAGTGCCAAGAGTTCTGGTGGTGCGTCCAACATATTTTTGGCCGCATCCGCACTGTATCAGGTACACAACATAGGTGCTGAGACAATTGATAAAACTAGTGATAGAATGTGTGGTACCTCTGCTCGGGGAACACATTTGCGTCTGATTCAGGAGATGCCTGCAGGTGATGCACCGACTACGTCCACATGGGTGATTACCTAATGGACCCTTTTGAGTCGTGATGTTAGATGAAGTCGAGGACGACCTGAGTTTAGTGGGAGCTAACATACTCTTAATGTTTCTCGCCTTCCTGTACACTACTGTTGCTCTTTCAGGCAGAACGGATCCTAGATGTGGGTCACACTTGAGGATGGACCAGTGATCATTAAGAATTTTATTAATAAATCTATAGGACTGGTTGTAAGTGGTTATAAACCTCACTTTAGACACATCAGTATTTATAGGTTCCACTGGAGTATCATAACTCAAGCGTACCCCCTTGTTCCCTTTCTTTTTTGATTTAATTAATAGATCCGATCTGTCAAAAGAGCTGACCTTCCTGCGAGCTTCGGAAATCAGATCGGGATCATAGCCTTTGGATATGAACTTATTACCAAGTGATTTGGATTGGCTTTCAAATTCTATATCCCTTGTGCAGTTCCTGGGTAACCTGTGAAACTGCCCCAAAGGGATATTGTCGAGCCATTGCTTGTGGTGGTTACTGGACGCATGAACATAGCTATTGACAGACACAGACTTGAAATGTGTGCTGGTGATAATATTGAAGTCTGTGTCTGTACTTAGGGCCAAATCCAGGAAAACAGTGGACACTGCATCGATTTCAAATGTAAATTTTAGTCCAAACAGATTATCGTTGAAGGAACTCAAGATACCAGATAGAACAGACTCTTCCCCATCCCAAATAATAATGATATCATCTATGAAGCGACCATAGTACACGAGACCCGCCCCAAGCGTGGTATTCTGCCACACAAAGGACTCCTCCCAGTAACCCATGAAGAGGTTTGCGTAGCTGGGAGCGAATCTCGAGCCCATGGCCGTTCCACAGATTTGCAGGTGATAATTATCTTCAAACAAAAAATAATTGTGAGTGAGAATGAAGTGAATACTTTGCAAAATAAAGTGCTTGTGCTTGTCTGGGAATGATAAATCCGTGTCCAGCCAATATTTGTTGTTATAGTTATATGCATTGTCAATATATATTGTTTGTTTGTGTTAGTTATCCTTAGTTTTGAGCACAGGTTTAGATTTATTAGGTGCTACTATAATATTGGATTATTCATTGGTTTCACATTTATATTTATTATTCATTTCACTTTATAGAGGTAATATTAATAATATTTTTGATTAGTTTGTAGCACATTATCCATAAATCACTTCATTTATTTCATTCAGAGGCGCTGCTTCCTTCTTTTGTTTGCCCTCATATTTAACCCTTAAGCAGCAGCCTTTGTTATAGAAGAGGTGTTTAACTATCACTTCAATATGATGCAATCAGCCAAAGAGAGGCACTCCAGAAGGAGTGGACTCATCCCTTCATCAGTTGTTGAGAATAATATGGACATTGAAAATAAAATTGATATTAAAGGGAACTTTTTTACATTAGAAACACTGATGAAGGAGGAGATGAGACATTGGTGGGACGCATGTTCCTTACAAGACTATATAGACCGTAAGATCATCCCCAGAGGTCTAAGGGTGACTAAACCCCCCACACTTGAAACAAATGTAGATTTTACCAGGGAATGGAATGAAACACTAGACAGGTGTTCATTTTCATTGATGAAACTTTTAATTGATTTTAGAGACATGAAAGTTAAAGAATTGGAGATAGAGATTGAGAAGATCCAGGTTACATTGAAACCGTATTGTGACACTGAGGAATTTAAAGCGTATGATGAGAAAACAAGTAGGAGAGTCATCACTTTTGAAAAGGAGGTTATTGATAGAAAAGATATTAAACTCAATCGTGATAAGGAGGATTATGCCACGAATAAAGTGAGGGGCTGGAAACGGACACAGAATTATAATTATAAAAGGGGAGGGAGGTACAGCTCAGGTTCTCGTACACGAGCAGGTGGCTCCTACCAATCTAGGGATACATCTAGCCACACCCCTTCTCGTCATGCGGTGCAGCAGGGAGCCCAGGGTTCCACCAGTGGCCCCTCACAACTCCACACTAGTGGGGGCTACACAGTCCTCGAGGTGGAGCCTCTACCCGGGGACCACTTAGGAGGATCTGGGGGCCCTGTTGTGCGGGATACGAATGGGGTGTCAGCTGATATTGGTAGAGGGTCCAGATCCAAAGAACCCAACACCACACACAGGTCAGCTCATTTTTTAGACAGAACTCCGAGACAGGAGGGGAAAGGGAGGGGGAGAGATCCAGACAAACACTACCCTCTTTTGGAACAAGAGGCCCCAAACAGACCTTCGGGTCAGGGCAAAAGAGGAGCAGAGGAGTTAGGGCAGGCAGAGTCATCCAGAGGAAGAAGGAAAACAGAAGAAGACTAGCCACACCATCTGAGACTAGTAGTATATTTAACCTCTCAACTATTGTACTGACAGATTGTGATAAGTCTTTATTAGAGAGGGGTCTTTCTTTTGCTCCCAATACGGGCCCCAATTTATTTCAGTTGTTCATTGATCTGAATAGTTTTATTAGAAAAATTACTCTAAATAGATTTCAATATTCAGGAGACTAATATTAAATCTACTAACCCTGTCACTACTATTTTTAACACACAGGAAGCAGTCTGCATCGATGCACTCACTTCGTTGCTGAGAGAGTCGGGCTCATTATCGGGATCTTTTAGATAGGGAAAGGGGTCATCCCTGCTCAATTATCGGGATCACAAGCCTCAATTGACAACTTTGAACTGTCCATTCATCCAACCGGGTCTGTGGAGGTAGACTTAGATGAAGATCTTAATATTATGTATTCACCTTTCAAACCCAGGTCAGTCTTCTTCCCTTACCAATCCAAGGAGGGATTTGTGGACACGTTCTACAATTTGGTATTACACGACTTTGAGTCATTGTGTGCCCAACCAACTAAACTTAATCATAATTTATCTAGAGGTGAACTGGACGCATTGAACAAGCTAAAGGCAAATCATGATGTTGTAATTCGACAAGCTGACAAGGGTGGGGGCATAGTCATCCAGGACTTATCTGCGTATCTCTTGGAGGCACGCAGACTCCTGGGTGACTCGGCCTCCTACACCTTGTTGGAGTCTGATCCAGTGGACACTTATCGGTTATTGTTGAAGGAACTCTTCACCACTGCACTGGGAGATGGTATCATTTCTAAATCGGAATTTAAATTTTTGTTTTCCTCACATCCACGCACTCCCATTTTTTATCACTTACCCAAGGTGCATAAATCCTTGTCCAATCCCCCTGGCAGACCCATAGTATCAGGGGTGGAGTCGATGACATCGGGTTTATCCCAATATGTTGATTATTTTCTCCATCCCTATGTAGCTAAGCTCAGGTCCCATATTAGGGATACGCTCCATGTCATTGACTCCACCTCTGACATTAAGTGGAAATCCACTTATCTATGGGCTACATGTGATGTCACATCACTTAATACCTGCATCGAGCATGCCAGGGGGTTAGAAGCCATCAAATATTGGCTGGACACGGATTTATCATTCCCAGACAAGCACAAGCACTTTATTTTGCAAAGTATTCACTTCATTCTCACTCACAATTATTTTTTGTTTGAAGATAATTATCACCTGCAAATCTGTGGAACGGCCATGGGCTCGAGATTCGCTCCCAGCTACGCAAACCTCTTCATGGGTTACTGGGAGGAGTCCTTTGTGTGGCAGAATACCACGCTTGGGGCGGGTCTCGTGTACTATGGTCGCTTCATAGATGATATCATTATTATTTGGGATGGGAAAGAGTCTGTTCTATCTGGTATCTTGAGTTCCTTCAACGATAATCTGTTTGGACTAAAATTTACATTTGAAATCGATGCAGTGTCCACTGTTTTCCTGGATTTGGCCCTAAGTACAGACACAGACTTCAATATTATCACCAGCACACATTTCAAGTCTGTGTCTGTCAATAGCTATGTTCATGCGTCCAGTAACCACCACAAGCAATGGCTCGACAATATCCCTTTGGGGCAATTTCACAGGTTACGCAGGAACTGCACAATATATAGAATAGGATATAGAAGGATATAGAAGGATATAGAATTTGAAAGCCAATCCTAATCACTTGGTAATAAGTTCATATCCAAAGGCTATGATCCCGATCTGAATTCCGAAGCTCGCAGCAAGGTCAGCTCTTTTGACAGATCGGATCTATTAATTAAATCAAAAAAGAAAGGGAACAAGGGGGTACGCTTGAGTTATGATACTCCAGTGGAACCTATAAATACTGATGTGTCTAAAGTGAGGTTTATAACCACTTACAACCAGTCCTATAGATTTATTAATAAAATTCTTAATGATCACTGGTCCATCCTCAAGTGTGACCCCCATCTAGGATCCGTTCTGCCTGAAAGAGCAACAGTAGTGTACAGGAAGGCGAGAAACATTAAGAGTATGTTAGCTCCCACTAAACTCAGGTCGTACTCGACTTCATCTAACATCACGACTAAAAGGGGTCCATTAGGTAATCACCCATGTGGACGTAGTCGGTGCATCACCTGCAGGCATCTCCTGAATCAGACGCAAATTTGATCCCCGAGCAGAGGTACCACACATTCTATCACTAGTTTTATCAATTGTCTCAGCACCTATGTTGTGTACCTGATACAGTGTGGATGCGGCCAAAAATATGTTGGACGCACCACCAGAACTCTTGGCACTCGTTTCCTGGAGCACAGGAGAAATGTGATCAAAGGTCTCAACTCCCATAGTGTTTCTCGACACTTTAAATTATACCATCAACAGGACCCCAAGACTATGAAAGTGATGGGTATTGAGACCATTTCTCCGTGTGCCCTAGGGGGCGACCGCTTCAAGACTCTCTGCAGGCGGGAAACTTTCTGGATCCACCAGTTGGGCACTTTAAGCCCGGGTGGACTAAATGAATGCCTAGATGTCAATACATTTGTATAATTGGTCCTTGGACGTCTCTTCCTGTCGTTGACTTCCTCTGCTGTTCTCCGTCATCTATTGTCTGGGTCTCTCCGCCATCTCTCCTCGTGTCCAGGACCTTAGTTATAGCAATAGTATATATGTGGTTTTTGTGGTCACACCATCCTCAACACATATTTTTAGTATTTCTAACTGTAAATTCACCACAATATCCAAACACTCACTTATACATCACTTTTTCATCAATATAGTTTTACACAATTATATATATAAATAGATTTTTCATTCACTTATGTACATATTTAATTATTGTAATTTAGTTTTTGTAAGTTGAGACACTGTGTTTGTTTTGCACAAATTCTGATGCACACCTATATTCCTTTGAATTCATTTATTCACGTAGACACTATGAATTATCATAAAACACACAACACCAATTTTATACTATATATTTATTTTCAGCAACCAATAAAGGAAAAAAAATGATCACACTCACAGGCGGTATGATCACCATCAATAATCAATTGATCGAATTTTTCGTTTTGGTTCATGAAGTTTTTATATTTATTTTTATCTTTATTTTATTTTCTACACCCCTTTCCAGACATCTTGATTTGTTTTTATACCCCCTTCCAGACATCTGGCTTTGTTCGTGGCATAATGATCCCTATTTCACACTTAGTGTGAATGTGTATACTCACTCATCATATCCTCATTATATAACTTCATTATATAACTTCAGTTTTTTCATTACATACATTTTTTTTATTCATTTTTTTATTCATTTTTTTCATTCATTTTTTTCATTCATTTTTCATTCATCTTTATATTTATATTTATTTTTATTTTTAATTTCATTACATTTATATTCTTTTATTATCCGTTCGGTTTCAATGTAACTACAATTGTTATTGTAATACATGATGTTTTTCTAAGAGGATTAACATTGCTATACATGTGATATATTAGGGGTTAATGAGTTTTTATATATATTGATGTATTTTGTAATGTGTTCTTATTCTATATTGAGTAATAGTTTTCATATGTATAGTTTCAATAATGATAATTGTTAAGCAAATGTTAGAAGATGTATTCATGTCCCTTATGTGAGCACCTCTCGCATTTATGGTGTAATACTTCTATTCAATCTCCTCCAATACGAGTAGATATTATTTTAATTAGGCATACTCTATGTGTATTTAATTGTTGTTATAATTAGATTTAGCATTAAGCACCTTTCAGCTGAGTAGGGGCGTTCTATTGAATTAGCAGCATTAGAGTGTGTATTTAAATGCCAGACGTGCTCCTACTCTACACTTCCCTTTGAGAAAGTTACCCGTGAGTGACGAAACGCGTCAGGGAGCGTCATCATGTTGGACGCATTGACATTACGTCATCACAGAGCGCTGGAGCGGACCGATCCACGCGCTGGTGCTACAGAGGCCTGGTTACACGGAGCCACTTTTTTGGACTCTTGAACGACATCACATATTTACAGGCCCTGGATATCTGCTGGAACACTTGCTGGGACGTTGGCCCATCCTGTTTCGAGATCGGTTATTTCCCCAAGGATAAAAGCAGCAACCGGATGGTGGTGATTATATCACGCAATGCCTATTTTATCTGTACTTTTGTGAGTGCATTTTTACCCCCCCTCTCCCCCATTCCCCTCATTAAATATACAATTTTACGCTATGGGGTGTGCGCTCTCTCCTCTTTTTTTTTTTTTTTCTTTTTCTTATATATATATATATAGTGCAGAATAAATGCTTCAAACACATTTAACACCCTACCGTGTCTACAATAAATATCTGTTTTTTTTTTTTTTTTTTCTCTCTCTACACTGTTTTTGCCATTGAATCCTTTGTATATCAGTATTGTTGACCTGACGAAGAGAGGATAACTCTCGAAAGCTTGTCCTATGACATAAATTGTTAGTCCAATAAAAAAAGGTATCACCTAATACTGAAGAACTCATTTATTCTGCACTATCGCAACTGGAGTAACACGGCTATTTTCCGCTTCATATATATACATATATATATTTGCGGCTGGCAATTAGCTTAGCTAACCACCCATTTAGATAGGGCTGGACTACATGTGTAGATATACTTCAAAGCAGAGTAGGTTTTTCTTTGGCTTATTTTGAATGTTTTGCTGTGTTAAATGGACAGGCGCAATAAAGCCTAATTTTAGTTTCAATTTAAACGGTCTCCATTGCGTACCTCTGCACACATCTCTTACAAGCATCCATTACGTCATTGACACAGAAAGGAGCTGACCCGGCAATTTGGTCTCCTGCAGCTTTTCAAGCATTCGAGAAGCTAAAAACAGGCTTTGTGTCTGCCCCCGTGCTGGTGCATCCTGATCCAGGACTACCCTTCATGCTCGAGGTGGACGCTTCAGATGTTGGGATCTGGGCAATCTTGTCACAAAGCAAAATCCCACTCACGGAATGAGTGTTTGTCTATAGTATTCAGAGAGCGTGCTCCCATGAGCAAACAATTCGATCTCTTTTTTCTTAAGTTGCTTCAATTCCCGCAGGTGTTCTTGGGGTCTATGTGGTCCAAATGCTTCCTCCGGGGTTGTTTTAAAAAGGATCCTGCTAACCTCCTGGTCTGTCAGTGTGAGCGTGTCTTCTCGTTGTGTAAGGCCAAGGGACAGATTACACAGATTATCCATGTGTTCACAACACCTTCTTCTATCATGTTCACTATTTGCCAACACAGGTATAAAGCGGAGAGGTGTATAACAGTCCTCAACATGAGGGTGCCTCACACTTGAAAAAGTATGTGTATATGGAGCCCTAAGGCTATAGGGCAAAATATAATCAATAAGACAGGAAATAGTTCAAAGACAATGTATACTAGTCATGCAGGAAGTGCAGCCAATAGACTTGCTGGTAGGTGCTATGCAAAAAGTAGGATATATCTAGCACAGTGAGGATGATGCACAATATAGGAGGTAGGTGGGGTACTTAGCTGCCGGTGCGTGGCATTCGGGGTACTCCTAAGATCCCAGTAGCAGTCAGTGTTGGAAAAAGAAGCCAGCACACGCACTTACTGTAAGATAAATGCTTTATGGTCCTAGGTATTCCGATGTTTCGGCTGTGCAGTACAGCCTTTTACAAGGTGAGGATTAGCAGTGATGATCTAAATAACACATATTTATACCCCCCCTCCCTTACCCTACCTCACTCTGGTCGTTCCTCCTCCCTCGACGCCAACACCACTTGATGATGGAAACAGAAAAACAGTGCACAACGCTCATAGTGTTGACCATCAACCTGCCTAAGGAAGCCTATACTAGAGACTGCCTTGTTGGTTCACGGTATTTTTGGACTTTATTCACAGCGCCAGGAATGATTAATTTGTGTATTAGTATTGTTTGTACAGATTTGGAATAATCTGCTGTTTTTTTGTTCCTTAGGCTGCTTTTTATTTATATTTATATCACATTATTGTCAATCACATTTTTTGATATAACCACCTTCACTTTAATTAGTGTGTAGGCCAGCGCTTTTTAGAGGGCTTATATTGATTTGTTTGTTTGCTCATAGTGTAGTAACTTTAGTAAAAGAAAAAAAAATGTGATAAAAAAGGGTGAGTAATCTGCGTACATCAGATCAGATCTTTAAAGCATGTCATGTATCAATACATGTTTTACCAACGCTGAGACCGGTCCGGTAGGGGAAACTTCTTCATCAAGTCTCCCCATGTGGGTCTTCCAAAGATGTCTCTCTCTCCAAGGTAGGTGGCTCACCACCAGTGGGCACAAAGAATACTCCTCGGGTGAAGTTTTATCGGAAGCATCCCAATTTGCAGGTAATGTCTCCTGTACTTAGGTAATCCACCCTCTCCGGAACCACAGGTATGCTTAAACTGCTTCAGTTAATAACCACACTCCACCAAAGCGGCATCACTACCAGTGTGACCCGTGGTGTGCGTGTTAAGAAGCAGGCACACACAAACAGCAGAGGTAAAATGTCCCAAAGGAACAAACAGTCCCGGTATACTGAACTTCAGCCCAAAGTGCCTGAAGTATATGTCAACAGGAAGTGACATCACCAAACTGACACCATTAATAAAGTGCCCTTTTGAGAGACCACCACAAACTCGTAGTCTGTAACTGCACAGCAATGAAATTTGGTACCTGAAGTCAGTGGATCCGCATAAAAAGCAATAATAAAATCCTACTCGTTTCATAGCTCAAAAAGTGCCACTTCATCAGGGAATAATTATTGCAGAGGGTTTGTGTAGATTAAATACCATGACTGGTTCGACAGACATAGGGTGTGTGTCCGAACAATCAGGAATATACAGAGGGAAACAGTACAACTGCAAGCATAATTACAGCCCTGAGCCTCCCTGAGCCGGAGCTACAAAATAAATGCAGATATAACTGTCTGTAACCATAAACAGACAGGGTCTAAAAGTCACCCTGAGGGCTTCCCCCCCAACTGGAATATACACACTTACCTGCGGATGCAGCGGAGGGCCCAAAGAGAGAGACAGCAGCCATTTTCTCCCCAGAGAACTGAAGTGGCAACGGAGCAGAGTAGAGAGATTCACTTCTCCCTGAGAGATCGGGTCAACCTCTAGACTGGTGGGGTTCCCCCAGGGAATTTAGGCCACCGCCTGTGAGCGGGGGCAATGTGGGAATGCCAATCTGATCCCCGATCCTGCCCTGAGACAAGACGGCCGCCGTGGGCCTGTGAGGAGGAATTGAAGTGGCTGCGAGTGAGACGGGTGGAAATTTTGCTCCTGTGACTGTTGGTGCAGCCGCCGGAGATTTCAGGCCTGCCTCTTCCTGCCCAACATCCCATCCACCAACCGAGCACGACGTCAGCTTATGGGAGCCCAATGGAAACACACCAGCTGGAAGGAGCTGTTGCGGGGGAGAGGGGAGAGATAGCAGGGGCCACCCAGCTTGTGCTCCAGTAGTAAGTGGGCCGCCACCAGATAAAGAAACAGACCAGATCATATAGGTGCTGAAGGGTATGGCTGTGGTGGGGGGTAGGGAGGGGAAGGGCTGCCAAGGCCAGCAGACCTCATCATATCCTTGATCTATGGTGATGTGTTAGTTGTGGCAGTGCTTTGAAATCACACACTGGAATGCCCGTGATAGACTATTGACAAATGACTATAGACTATAGATTATTGAAATTAAGAAACCCATAACCCATTACAAACATATGGAAAGGGGGCGCATGCACGTGATTCGAAAAATGGCCACACAGTGAAATGGCTCCATGTAGGAGGGGGACAAACAAGGAAATAAAACAAAAACAGCCCACACTGCCTGAAACCCTCAGAAACGGGCATTAAATGATACCGCAATATCTTGCCCACCCTTCCATGTCCCTGAAAGCTAAAAAAAACCTCTCAGGAAGCTTCACAGTTCTTTCAATGGAGATCCATGAGGCCAAGCGAAGATGGCGCTTCCCTGCCAAGAGAGAGAGAGAGGACCTCTGACAGGGAGTCATCATCAGAGAGTGAGTCTCTAAAAAGGACATACTGCACCGACACACTTTATTCGAGCAAATACCCAGTATGTACCTGGCAGATACCTGGAATGCGCCGCTCCTCACCTCTGACAAGCCCCGTTGCATTTGCCTTCCCAGCCTGGGTTCATGCCTGGCTGATGGGCGGCTGATCTGTTAAATGATAATGATTAGGATTTAATAGGCTGCAATGCTTCGCGTGTCTACCAGATGGCATAAATTCATGAATTGTAATGCAGTATATATATATATACTGTGCAGTATTGCAGCCAGCGGGAATAAAATGCTTCAATCCCTGCTTGGAAAATAACTCAATGCACTCGGGCAGAAAACAGTCACAAACCTCAATACACCCGGGTATACCCGAATTCGTGGGACTAGCCAAGCTCGAATAAAGTGTGTCGCCAGTGTAGAGTGCTTAATCAAGGAAATTAAAGCAGCAATACATGCTCAATCCCAACATTTATAAAAAAAAAACAATCTTAAAGAGGAAATCAACTCCATTACAGAACACATGATTGAAATGGATGAACAAATTGAAGCCACAACACACACGCAGGCTCAACATTCTAAAGACATTGCTGAACTACAAACGCAGGTGAAATCAATCCTGGATAATTTGTAAGACGTTGAGAATAGCTCCAGGCGGAATAACTTAAGGACCAGGAATGTGTCTGAGGAAATAAGTAATGACATTCAGGACTCTAATCTCTCAGACTCTTTACATCTCTTGTCCCGGCTCTGACAGAAGATCAGCTTCAAACTGACAGAGCTCACAGGGCTTCAAAGCCCAAAAACCTGATGGTGGTCAACCCGTGAAACATTATTGTCTAACTTAATGAACTAAAGAAGAAATCCTGAGAGCTTCCAGATCCCAAAACCAAGTACAATTTCAAGGGCCCACCTTACAACTCTTCCCAGACCTGGCCAAGCCACACTAGTCAAAAGACAGGAATTCTACTCAGCCACACTCATCCTACGCGAAAGGCAAATCAAATATAGATGATGTTTTCCCTGCAAGCTATTGTTCTCTTACAAGAAAACATTCCATGTTATTGTCATTGCCTCACCCAAATAAGGTGCATTGACCCTGGAAACACTGGGCCTAAAACCATCAACTCCGGTGGCAGCGTCCCAATACACCAGTGGTTCTGCGGCAAAACACCAAAGATCGACGTGGTCCAAAGTCACCAGGTCCAAAAATCAGGGACCAAAGACAACTTAATACATCTGCTGTGGGCTGTTGTCACCATATGTTGTTGGTCTTACTTTGCTTCTTCTCTGCCAGACAGACTGACCCCCACACTGATTGTGGGTACATTTGCGACTTCTAGCTAAGAGTCACCCGACCAAAGAAGTCTAAAGGAACCTTACTCCAGATAGGGTACTCCTCTGACATCTCTTCTTTTTGTTTGTCTTATTAACACTTCCCTTCTACATCAGGGACTTCCTTTAAGGTACCAGGACATCTCTGGAATCCGAGCAGGATGTTGGAGAATATGCAGATCTGAAGATATTAACCTGAACTGAACTGAACTCTAAGACACTGCATTGCTCAATTGCATCCCAGACTTACATCACCAAGATGCTAAGTCGCTAAGGTTTGATCCCAGAGAGACTGTTATTTCCATGTAGGAGAGTTGAAGGGTTAGGCCACCCAGTTCATATTGTCCCCTTCTTCGGTTGCACTCCTGGCAACTGCAAATGTTATGTTGAAATGGAAACTGTTGTACATTGTATTTCTGCATTTAAATGTAGATTTGTTATGTTGTGGCCCTTCTTTACCCCCCACCCCCACAAGCTCTGATGCCGGAAAAGTTGTCCGATTCATAGTCTTTAAAGTACAGGCGCCACGTAGGTTTGGTTATGTGGCTTTAAGATTAACCCCATTACATCACTAATCTCAATTTCACACAGAGTATTAACCTATTCCCATTTTACCCCTTCCTTCCACCCAGCAGGTTTTCTCAAACTAATAATGTTGGTTATGCTATGCTAGTACGTATAAGGTGCTACTATATAAATACAAATGGCATTTAATATAGTCTTCTAGAATACAAAAGGGTTGAACTCCCAACAAAAAAAAAAAGTGGCCCTTCAAGAAATAAAATTATTGAAGGGAGACTTGGTTCTTCTCCAAGAGACCCACTTGAGACAACGGGACCAAAACCTTATTTTTAGTAAACTATATCCCCAAATCTATCAGGTATCATCAAACAAAAAAAATTGGAGTTGCCCTTCTTATTCATACACAAAAAAAACTGAATAACACTAGGTCCAGATGGGTCAGTGATCCAGAGAAAGATGCCCTAGTTAGGAGCACTCAATAACACTCAGTAGGGAAGATGATTAATACTAATACTATTTGGGTAAATAATTGTAATGAAGACTCAAGAGTCCACTGAGGAAAAATGAATCGTAATGTGTAATAATTAGACCATTATTTAGGACAGTTCATGTAAAATAGAGGGGTTTAAAATATGTCCCAGGTGCAATAGCAGTGCTGCTCACAATAACGCAATAAATGAGTAACTAGATGTTACCCACCAAACGCAGGTCTATGGATAGTAATAGACGATAGGTAAAAGCCATGGTAGCCTTTCAGAGAGTGTACAGTGGCTACAATAAGCCAAAATTAACCTAAGTGAGACTTCTAAGAGGAAGGGTGTTTCTAAGTCAACTCCCCCCTCCCTTCTTATTCATAAAGATCTGAATTTTACTTTACAAACCATTAAAAAAAGACAGCTTTGGTAGATACCTGAGAGTGGTGGGCATATTAAACTCCTCCCAAATTATGATAGTCTATGTCAAACACAATTTTTCCAGATTGTAATTTAAAAAATTGAGGCCATCCAACAAGGCATATTTATCGTTGGAGGTGACTTCAATGCAGTTTTCGACCCATCTGTGGACAAAACATCACCCAAATCTCTGGCAGACTTCAGTAGTAATGCATCTAAGAGCTTGAGAGAACTAACCAAATGTCTAGGCTTCGTTGACTCCTGGAGACTGCTTAATCCACTAACAAAAGATTTCTCTTTTTACTCCCATCCCCATAATAGGTACTCTAGAATCGATTACATTTTCATAGACTACCACTTATATACAGTAGGAACATCAGTAGAGTACATATTTTGCCCTCTGCATGGTCTGATCACCCAATGATCTTATTCTCATTGGAGCACTTTTAAAGGGGAAAAAATTCAGCCAATGTATGTTAAACGAATATTTATTGTTAAATGATGATACAGTAGCTGATGTCTCAGAGGAGTTGATGCAATATTTTAACATTACAGTAACTCTACTCAACATTACTCATTCCATCGTATGGGAAGCTCGAAAAGCCGTGATCAGAGAGAGCTTGTCCTCCTAGTAAAGAAAACAGTAAAAAAATCAAATTGATGACATGACTCACAAGTTAGAACAATTAGAAATGCTCGATCAGAACACTTCAACAAAACACATCTATAGTCCAATTATACACACAAGAGGTGAATTGAACCGATTTTTGGCCTCTAGAGCAGAAAAGGCCATGCGCTGGACAAAACCAAAATGTTATGATAAAAGTAATAAAGCAGACAAAATGTTGGCAAATAAACTAAAAGCAAAACAATGCCTATCTAGAATACACAGTATTCACACCCAAAAAGGTGTCACAATCTACGACCCTGAACATATTTGCTCCGAGTTTAGAGACTTCTATGCAGCTCTTTACAATTTGCTAGAGATGCGGGGAGGGGTCTCGGAACCTCAATTGTCAGCAGACATTGATTGGTTCTTATCTAAATGCAATCTTACAAAACTCTCAGTTGAAGATATTTTATCGTTAGAATCTCCAATCACCCCCCTGGAGATATCCGATCCTCCTGGTCAAGATGGATTCTCCAATCTCTATTCTAAAAAAATTGCATGGTCCTTATTCCCCAGCTCACTAAGTTATTCAATAACCTTCTAGCATGACCACCTCCTCCTAAAACAATGCTGCAGTCATCAATAACAATTATTCTCAAAGAAGCTAAAGACCCCCTAAATTGCTCCAATTACAGTCCCATATCTCTATTAAATACAGATATTGAATTGTATGCCAAAACTATTGCAAATAGACTTAATTCAGTCTTGCCTAAATTGTTCCATACAGACCAGCTGGGATTCATAAAAGGGAGACAGGCTCTAGATGACACTAGACGTCTTATCAACCTTACCCATATACTGTAGCTCAACAATCCCAATCCCCCGCCTTCCTATTTTCACTAGATGCCGGAAAGGCTTTTGACTGCCTCAACTGGCAATTCATGTTTGTTACCCTAAAAACAATGGGATTTAGTGAAAAATGTATAGATATTATCAAAATCCTATATAGCTCCCCCTCGGTCACAGTAAAGACCAATGCAGTCAATTACTCCTTATTTCCCATAAATAGCAGAACCAGTCAAGGGTATCACCTATCCCCTCTCCTATTTGCAATATCTATTGAACCATTAGCAGCCTTAATTAGAAAGAACCCCAATATTTCAGGAATTTAAATTAATAACCAGGAATATAAAATAGCTCTATTTGCTGACAATATAATACTGTCCCACCCTAAACCTTTAATTTCACCCCCTAACCTATTCGAGAACCTTGATTCCTTTGGTAAATTCTCAGGCCATACAATTAATAATACATCTGTAGCTCTAAACCTAAACTTACCCAGCCATACAGTCAAACTCATCCAAACCAATTTTGACTTCAAATGGGATGCCCCCAAATATAAATATTTAGGTATCCATCTCACAAAAGATTACAATAGACAGTATACATTTAACTATGCCCCTCTATTTAAACAAATCTACAAAGATCTGTTGAGTTAGGACCCTTACCAGATATTCTGGTTCAGTAGGATCACATCAATAAAGATGAATATCCTTCCTAAGATTCTATATTTTTTTCACACACTACCAGTTAAAGTCCCAGACAAAGAATTGCAATTACTACAAATTAGGATTATCCACTACATTTGGCAAAATAAAAAAAACAAGATTTAATACTATGTATGTAGATCCATCTTATATCGTCTTAAATCAGAGGGTGGATTGGCCTTCCCAGAGCCCAAAAGATACTACAAGGCAGCCCATCTAGAACAATTAATTAGTTGGCATAACAATCCAACTGAAAAAAGATGGGTAGAAGTGGAGGATTTAGTTTGCCACCATGAGGAGCTCCAACACATTCTCTGGCTAGAAAAGAATGTCATATTGCATGAAAATACAGTACCTGTAACTTAGTGTGACAACTACTCTTGTTATATTTTTATTTTCTTTATAACGGCCTCAAAAATAGTATACAGTGAAATACTTTATTGCATCCACTGGATTGGCAATAGATGTCAGTCTACTATGTTTTACCTACCATGTTGGAAAAGCATATTCTTTTTTTTATATTTAATGACAAGTGACTGTATCTGACCTGTTCTGAGAGATCTCTAATAATATCTCAGTCCAGCATTGGGTCTCATTAAGGCAGAAGGAACTGTCATGCAACGTTGAATGTGCAGTAAGTGTAGAGGTAAAGATGGGAACGTATGAAATATATTCTTCACATATTGGCACAAACCTGATATTTTGTGCCAGAACCATATAATTAAGCAAATATTGAGTCTAAAAAGGCTTCTTCCATAGCTTTATGAATTTAAACATCTGCGATAAAGATTTTTTATATTGAATATTACAGTTCATAACTCAAGGTGCTAAGAGTTATTATCTCATGTTTTTATTTCGTAAATACAATACAGAAAAGCAAATGAAATATTTAAGGGCAATAATTGAAGCATTGATTCAAGGACTATTTATTATCTTCCACTAGCTAGAGGTACATCTTTCCTCATCATCGTTAAAATAAACAAACTTTAGGACCATTGATCAATGTAAATAGAGTGCCATGTGGTAAAATTTAAAAATTGGGGGACCCAAATTTAATTAAGAAAAAAAGTAAACTGAACATAATATAATTATGATAAACCACCCATAGTATCATTGTCAGCCTTCTCTTTTCCCATGGGGGAAATTGATAAATTAGCTGTTTGTATTTTTGAATTTTATATATATGTAGCACCTGTTCCCCCACTCTAAGTGAGATCATTCGGCTACCTGGTGTTGCTGGTGTGGTGCGTACCTGTTTGGCTGGAACGGACCCTCCGTTGCTCTGCGGTGGTGTGGGGAGATATCAGGACAGGTTTTCAGGGTGGTTCATCTCTGCCTACAGCGAATCTAGCCAGCGAAGATCCTGAGATGACCAGGATGGTCCATGCTGGCAACTCCTTGGTGACCCAGACATTGATCCAAACAGATGGATGGTTCAATGAATCTTTATTGTCACACAGACAGAATTCACAGCTTCCTCAATCCCAGACAGGGAATCTCCTCAGCTCCTCCTTTACCCCCTTATGGGATAAAGGGTAGATGTTACTCACTCCACATGGAGAGGGAAGAGAGCCCTGACTTCTGAGAGAGTGTCAGTATATACCATGGGGATGGGCTTCTAACCCTGCCACATAACAGATACTGATAGGCATCACATTAACAGCATGTGACCCAACCAGTATCCTCCCCAGGATGACATTCTCAAAGTTGTTGCTAGGCCCGCCCCTGGATACAGTAACAATGCACCCAGGCTGCAATAGCAAGCTAGTCCTTCATTTGAGGGCCCAACAGAAGGATATGCTATATATATATATATAAAAATATATATATGTGTATGTTTATGTCTATTCTGTCTGCAGGCCATATCCATAAGACCTGGATAACTGCCAGAGTTCTCCCAATCTTCAATAGTGGGGGCAATGTCGGAAACTACAGGCCAATCTCTCTTCTCCCAATACTATCCAAAGTCATGGGGAAATGTGTTCACTCCCAATTAAGCGATTACTTTACCAAGACAAACTGCTGTTTAACCCCTTCATTGCCATAGCAGTTAGCCACTAAGGTAATGAAGCTCAGATTGAAGCAACGGGTCTTCGGAGCTGAAATTAATGAGGGTCAGCTAAAATCCTATGTAGTGAAAAATATTCTCAGTCTGATGCAAATTGCTAATACTATTTCGCCACCATTTAGGTGGTGAAAAAAATAGGAGTATTTAACCCATGATTTGCATCTTGAAACTACCTGAATAGCAGTAACTGGCAAAAAATGTGCATTTCAGCATTTGTTGACCCACAAAGGCTTGTCAGAGCAAGAGTGATAATGCTTGTCAAAATGCTGTTTACAATCCATTTTGGCATGTTATCACAGCTTTGTGAATAGGTACACATGCAAAATCGATTGTAAAGTGCACTTTACAAGTGCTGTCACTTATCAAAGCTACCTGAATAGGCCCCTAAGTGGCATGACACCCTCACGCAGTATTCCTCGCCGACCTATAGGAGCACACAGAGGAGTTAGGTTCTGACTCTGGCTGGTAAAACTACTCTAGAATAATGAGGCCAGCTGCTATCGTAGGTTGGCTATAAACCTCCACCCATCCTGTTTGGTCTTTGATTGTTAAACTTTCTGTTTTACAGGTCAGGAGGCTGATTATTCTTTGTTCTTAGTTATTCTTGTTTCCTTGCACTGTGACTTTCCCTGTCCCTTTTTTGTTCAGGCTTCCAGTTCCATTGATTATCAAGTACAGTTCTTATTTTTTATCTTTGTTATCTTGTATTCCCTTTGCACTATTTTTGTCTCTTGTTCATTATTTTGTTTTTTTTACTACCATTACTGTTGCATGTAGTATAGCAACTTCTTGCAGTTTACTTTAATTTGATCTAGTTTTTCTCTTAGCACTTTGTGCCCCCCTTGCTTTTAGTCTGTCCCCAGCAACTATAGCTTTTGAGTGTAGCTCTGCACATTTTGCAGACTCCATTTTGTTTCCCCTGTCTTATTATTTTTGTTACATTAAATTCGATCAGTTTTTAAATAGATCGGTCTCCTGTCTTTTGTGGGATTCTATGCAACCTCCGATGGTTCCATACATCTTGATATTAAGTTACTAAAGGAGACAATGCTATGGGACCACATCTCCATTGATGTATAGGCATCCCCACTGGATACTTAAGCAGCGGTTACCATTGTTTCCATTAAATGTGATAGCAGGGTGCAGGTGACCGTTCTTAATGTTATGCTGCATGAGAACTTTCTGATTGGAATAGGGTTTTGGACAAAATTTAAATCAGACAATTATATATACTGCAGCTATCGTATTATCAACAGGTGTATGGGGTATTTCCTGTTTTTAATAAGAATTAAAAAATAAACAACTATTGGAATATTTATGACCAAAAGTGAGTGCAACATTTTCATTGGTGTTTATACAGTATGTATATCTGGATTGATCCAAAGAAAGGATCAAAAAGGTTCCCTCACAGTTGAGCACTCAATGTATGGAGTGCAGTGAGCAGACTAACATTGGTCTATCAGATAAATACTATTGATAGGCCAATTAGGCCCATCATAACCAACTTGGCCAGGAAAAACAATAACATTTTATTCAAATATATATATTAAAAACACATAAATCACATTCAAACATTAAAATAACCCCGTAATGAAGTGGCAGGATCAGCAAAAATGTGTATTTTGTTATTGATTCTAATATCGATTTATTTTGCTGTCAAAAAAGCGTCAAATTACACAGACTCTATTGTCTCTCAATTGGTAGGTAAGTATAAGAAGGTGGTATCATGTAACATATCTCCGTAGCATCTTAGTAAGCAGAGATGTCAATCACATATGAAACACTGCACAGTAAAGCGAAGATATATTAAGTATCAATCTCAGCCTAGGTACATGCCATGTATCATGTTTCTATTGCAAAATCATACTCAAAAATTTCTACACATATCTGATATTGTGTCTTGATCCAATGATATGGTATAGTATTGCCCCCACCATGCAGCTAGGTGACCGTTGTTGTAGCTGTGTTCTAGTCACTGAATACACTTCTATGGTCTATGCTATATATAACCAAGTATAGCGTAGGTAGGTTCTATTAATCACCACGTAATGTAGGCACATATGTTTAGATGTTAGTATCTAGTATGTAATATCACCGCTCCACTTAGGTGTACATCCGCAACCTAATATAACGCCAAATAGCATATTTCACCAAAATATATGGAAGGCAATTGGTATAGTAACCTAACGGTGCATAGAATCACAGCTAGTACACCAAAAATCGCTGCTGCTAATACAAGCCTGACGTCATCAGAAGTGGCAGCGTCTGGACGTAGGAATAGCAGGAGACCTCTCCCGCCAGGCTTGTATTAGCAGCAGCGATTTTTGGTGCCAGAATGAAGGCCAACCTCCTCATGCTCAGAGAAACCAACATCGAATATAGGGCAGATGCCCAACCACCTACTGTTCAGTAACCCCTGAATTACCTTAGCGAGCCCCTCCCGTTACCTCCCCACCTGAGAGGCATAACCACTAACACTGGGGCAAGAACCTCTTCACCCACCCCCTGAACACCCAACAAAACACCCCTCCCCCACCACCACACACAGTAATGGGCAATAGCCCGACTGTATAAGCCAAATCTAGATAATAGCGCTGTTGCCCATTCCAAAGCATACAAAATAAACATTAAAATAAAATACACATTACAGTACAATAAAATTAGAACACAAACACTAGCCATTAAATTTGTTGATTGTCACTTTGGCTACCTATGCCCTCAACGGGGGCATAGATAGCCACATTGTCAATTATTCAACACACTAAATAAATATGTTACTTGCCCTTGCTGGGATGAAGGTTCATACTTCACATCCTCTCAGCGGCACCAAAAAAACCCTGCCCAATGGCCAATAAAAAGCGAAAACCCCAAACTATAAAAAATAATCCATGCCCAATTGCCAAAAAAAAAAACACAAATTAATTTATACCTGATGGCACAAAAACTGCATCCTCAATTTGACCAAAAACAGTGGATCCTCCATTGATTAAAGACCAGTCTTCAGTAATCCCATGGTGGTAGTTACAGCGGGGGAGAGTGGTTAGACCATCCTAGGGGGTTCTGGGAGAGGTTAACCCCTTAATTATCTAAGGTAGTGAAAAGGGGTTAAGTAATGAGCCATTGATTGGCCTAGGTATCCACTGTGCCGAGCAATTGGTTACGGTTAACATTTAACATGTAACTATGTAACCTTAAAGGAGTTGTTGTTCATGCTCCTGTAGCGTCTTCTCAAACACAATTATATTTTAAAGATACACAACTACTTCTGGTAGGGGCATATCTCCTACAGTATTTTCCTTGAGACGCTGGGTAGTGGCTTGTGCATCATTGATGCTTGTGATTACTTGAAGCATCTGTTCAAATTGGTAGATTTCAAGAGGACAAGTGAAAGCTGTCTTCCTCTTGTACTCTTCAGTTGTTGGACAGAAAAACATTTATTACCCACTAGACTTATAGTAAGCTCGTTATACTGTGTGCGACCGTGTGCGCACGCGTGCCTGTACGAAGGCGCGTTCACGGGCCGCACACACTTTGTGTGTATACTGTGCGCGAGTGAGGTACTGTATGTGTATGTATATGTGTGTGTATATGTGTGTGTGTGTGTATGTATGTGTGTTTGTTTAAATAAGTTTTGAAATAAATAAATGAATACATTAATAATGTTTTTATGAACATTGTACATACACACACACATACACACACATTTCAGCAGCGGTAGCAGCGCAAATTCTTTATTTTCTCCATCTTCCCCCTTGTCGGCCGGTTCCACACTCCCTGCCGTGCACGCGTGGCACCATTATAGAAAGGCTGACTAACCTTAGCCAACTAAAACTGCCACGCACGCACAGTGTAGCGCACGTAGTATAGAACCGGCCTTAGTCAGGGGGAAATAGGGCTACATATAGAGGCACTGCTGAGTTTCAGACCTGGGGTGCCCGAACTTAGATTTCTAAATTCCCGCCGGGAGGTCTATGAATGGACATTGAAGAGGAAAGTCCCGCCTCAACAGATGCTTGCTGTTGGACAAGTCTCTGCTGACACCAGGCCTAAGGGACACAAAAATCCTAGGCCGCCGCACAGACCAAGATAGAGTATGGTGCTCGGTGTTGGTAAGTGGCGGACATGACTTAGTAGAAGAAGGAGTCCCACCCACCTTATTGCTCCATGGAGCGCTAGATAGCGTGTGTCCTATCATCTACCCTGAAACGCACGTGAAGGTGGAGCCCCCTAGTTCTTCCACTGACTTGCAAGAGATTGCTATTTGTATGTCTCCACCTTCCTCAGGAAGCCCTTGTGGGAACGAAGTCAGTGTCCTATCCTGTCGAAGCCGCCGCTCAAGTCTTGGCAGTTCCAGCTCCAGTCGCTCAGATGACATACCAATGCTTGCGGAAGCCATACAGCAGTTGGAGTCAACAAGTATGAGTCACCTCACTCGCAGCACTACCGTCAGCTGAAAATCTTTTCAGGGGTCAAACCCACTGCAGCAGGGGAAGAGGCCTTCGAGGCCTGGAAGGACTACACCTTACAGGTTCTAGAACAATGGTCCTGCCCCGACACTGTGAAAAGACAGCGGATAATGGAGTGTCTAAGACCTCCCGCATCGACGATGATGAAAATGTACAGGGACCAAAATGCAGATGTCCCAGCCCAAATGCTGATGGCCTCACTGACGCGGACTTACAGCTTAGAATAAGACGAAAGCGAGCTCTGGTCCAAATACTATCATCTCCGCCAGAAAGAGGGGGAAGAACTATCTGAATTTATTCAGCAGATTCAGCTGGTTTTGTGGAACTTATGCTCTTATCAAATCATCAAGGCCTCAGAAGTAAAAAAGTAACACCTAAAACAATTCTTGCGGGGGGCAATACCCACCCATCAAATCGTTGTAATGATTTGGTGCTCATTATATTTAGGTAAAAACATATTTCAAACTGTCTGTCTTCAAATCATCCCCTGCTGTGTCTACTTAAGTTCTATTTACAGTAGGTAAAAACATATTTCAAACTGACGTTCTGTCTTCAAATCATCCCTCGAAGTGTATTAATTCAATTTAGCTTTCACACTTGGGCAAGACAACACCTATCTTAGAAAAACCATCTGCTTTAACGTCCCTCACATGTGCTAATTAAGTTGCTTGGGACAGCCAGGTGACTTTTTAAAAGTATATAAGTAAACACACAGCAGCCTTTGCTGTTTGCAGCCATGCTTTTAAGTAGACATGTTTAAGGTAGAAGGGTTGTGATGAAGTTTAAAAAGTTAAAAAAAAAAGTGGAAAAGTGGACAATACCTACTGGTTCTAATTCCTGCATTTGATCTACGCTGGAAAGGAGGATATCATCCATCCCAGACTGCATATCTCAACACTTAACTATTGCTGTGATGTCACCTTTACTTTTTATATTTGCTGTAACCTCACTTATTTTCAAATTATGCAATTCCTTCCACAGCCTCATCATGTCCCTAACTCTATTCATATATCTCCATCTCTCCTTTCTTCACCACTTCTCAGTTCACATGAACTCCTTTCTTACCTATGCCCTCTGCGCAAAACATGTAGTGAATCCCTGCGCTTCTCCCTTAGGGATAGCAATCAATGGGAATATATATGTATGGTGTAAATACCTGTAAGAAAAAAGGAGACTTTTGGTATACATCCTTTGATCAAATAATGCCAAGCCTGCTAACCACGTCAAGGTAAGTCTCAATATCGGGTCCCTACGCTAAATGCATACTAGTGTTGTGAAATAAGCCCAGAATGGGTTAAAATATCAAAGCATATGCTTATATAACCTAGTGCAGTTAAAACTGGTATATAACAGAATAGAAACTCACATATCTGCAAGTGAAGTGAAATAATGGGACCTTGCTTTGGGATTATATACCTAGAAGGGGAGGGGCTGGCCTGCCACAAACTGCTCAATAAGCAGTTGCAGGGGATTGGCTAAATATATTAAATTACACCATAGTAGTGTTGCCCTCTAGGAGCGTGCTGCTAAGGATTAAAATCAGCCCTCTGACACACACAGCTATAACCCCTGCATTAAAACACACCCCTACAAATCATCCTCACACATCCTCTTTCTATCCATGCTTCTCCAACTCGCTTCTGGGGATATCTCGCCCAATCCTGGTCCCTGTCTTATTTCTACATGCTCTCTTCCTCGCCTCCCAAATACAACTTCTACTTCTTCTGATGTCGGTCCCTCCAACCTCATACACATCCCCTGCCACCCTCCCTCCTCTCTCCCATTCTCCTGTGCCCTTTGGAATGCTCGCTCCCTTTCTAACAAGTTCCTCTCTGTGCATGATTTCTTTCTCTCTCACTCTCTGCTCCTATTTGCTATAACTGAGACCTGGCTCACTCAGTCTGACTCTGCTCAGGAAACTGCCCTCTCCTATGGTTGCCTTTACTTCTCCCACACTCCGCACCCTAATGGCAGAGGTGGAGGCGTGGGACTCCTGCTCTCCTCTATCTGCCATTACAAACCCATCCTATTCCCCCCTCTCTTGCTTTTCCCTCCTTTGAGGTTCACACAATCCAGATCTTCTCTCCTCTCCCTGTCCACGTGGCGGTAATCTATCACCCACCTACCTCTACTCATCCCCCTTCTGCATTTCTCTCCCACTTTGAATCCTGACTCTCTTTCTTTCTCTCCTCAGACTCCCCTGTTCTTCTCCTTGGGGACTTCAACTGCCACATTGATGACCCCTCTCTTCCTTGGGCCTCCCGCTCTCACTCTAACCTCTTCTTTTTTTGCCTTCAACAGTGGACTGCAGCAAGCATCCACAAGGATGGCCACTATCTAGATCTGGTTTTCACTAAAAACTTTTCTCTCGCTGATTTCTCCATTTCTCCTTTTCCTCTCTCTGACCATCACCTCATCTCATTTTCTCTCTCTCGCTTCTTCCCCTCTCCATCTCCATCTAACCCTCGTTTTTGCAGAAACCTGTGCTCTATTAACCTACCAGCTTTTGATTCCACTTTACGATCCTCCCTCTCCTCTCTCAGTTCTGTTTCAGACCTTGACAAACCTGTCAGGAACTACAACTCTGCCTTATCCTCCTCTCTTGATCTACATGCCCCGCTTTATCTCTGCTGTCCTCGCCCTTCTAACCCCAGACCCTGGCTAAATTCACACACGCATGCTACGTTCCTCCACTCGTTCCTCTGAATGCTTCTGGAGGAAATCTCATACGCTCGCAGACTTCCTTTACAACAAATTGATGCTGTCGTGTTTCAACTCTGCCCTCTCTCAGGCTAAACAAGCCTACTTTTCATCATTAATCAACATGCACAAGTCTAACCCACGCGACACTTTTCTGTCTTTAACTCTCTACTCAGACCACCCTCGGCTGCCTCCTCTTCTTCCTCCATCTCACCTCAGGACTTTGCTGACTTTTTTAAGGTAAAGGTGAAATCCATATATCAGAACATCCCATCTGTTGCCTCCTCCCATCCCACAACGCTACCTAACTCTCCTCCTGCCTTCCTTGACTCTTTTTCTGCTGTCTCGGAGGAGGATGTGTAACTGCTTATCTCCTCTTCTCCCTCTACCACCTGCCCTCTTGATCCCATTCCCTCCCATCTCCTAAAACCTCTTGTTCCTTTTATAATCCCTACGCTCACACAGATTTTTAACTCTTCCCTCTACTCTGGTACCTTTCCATCCTTCTTCAAGCATGCAACCGTTATACCATTACTCCAAAACAGCAAGCTTGACCCTACCTGTCCTACTAACGATCGACCTGTCTCCCTCCTGCCTTTTGCCTCCAAACTCCTTGAACATCTTGTATTCTCTCGATTGCTACACTTTCTCAACACCTATTCTCTCCTAGACCCTCTACAATCTGGCTTCCGCACTGCTCACTCGACTGAAACAGCCCTCACTAAAATAACTGATGACCTCCATGCTGCCAAAGACAGGGGTCATTTCACTCTGCTCATATTACTCGACCTCTCTGCAGCATTTTACACCGTGGACCACCCTCTTCTCCTTCACATTCTCCATACTCTTGGTATTCAGAACAAAGCTTAATCCTGGATCTCCTCTTACCTCTCCCATCGTACTTTCAGTGTCCCTTTTGCTAACACCTCCTCTATCTATCTTTCTGTGGGGGTACCTCAGGGCTCTGTTCTGGGACCCCTTCTCTTTTCTCTTTCAACACTCTCTCGAGGTGACCTAATCACATATTTTGTGTCACCTCTATGCTGACGACACACAAATTTAACTTTCAACCCCTGACATTACACCTGCTGTACAGACAAAAGTTTCTGAATGTCTCTCTGGGATATCATTCTGGATGGCCATCCGCCGACTTAAACTTAACATGGCAAAAACAGAGCTCCTCATACTTCCTCCCAAACCTGGACCTACTACCTCCTACCACATTACTGTTGGAAGTACCATCATTCACCCTTTAGCCAAAGCACGCTGCCTAGGGGTCACACTCGACTCCTCTCTCACATTCGCCACTCACATTCAAAACGTATTCAAAACCTGTCGCTTTTTCCTCTGCAATATAACAAAGATACGCCCTTTCCTCTGTTACTCGTCTGCTAAAACTTTGACTCAGGCCCTCATTCTCCCCCATCTCGGTTACTGTAATCTCCTGCTGTCCAGCCTTCCTGCCTCACACATGTTTCCACTACAATCTACTACTTTCAGTGTCTCTTTTTCTCAAATTCTCCTCCTCCCCTATCGATATCTCTGTGGGTGTACCCCAAGGCTCTGTCCTGAGACCTCTTTTCTTTTCTCAGTATACACTTTCTCTAGGTGACCTAATCATCTCTTGGGTTTAAGTATCGCCTCTATGCTAACGATACACAAATTTTCATTTCAACCCCTGACCTTACACCTGCTGTACAGACCAAAGTTTCTGAATGTCTCTCTGGAATATCATCCTGGATGGCAATTCCTCGACTGAAACTTAACATGGCAAATACAGAGCTCCTACAGTATACTTCCTCCCAAACCTGGCCCTACTACCTCCTTCCCCATTAGTGTTGGAAGTACCATCATTCACCCAGTAGCCCAAGCACGTTGCCTAGGGGTCATACTCAACTCCTCTCTCATATTCGCCCCTCACATTCAAAACATATCTAAAACCTGTCGCTTTTTCCTCCGCAAAATTACACAGATACGACCTTTCCTCTGTTGCTCGACTGCTAAAACTTTGACTCAGGCCCTCATTCTTTCCCGCCTCGATTACTGTAACCTCCTGCTGTCCGGCCTTACTGCCTCTCACCTGTCTCCCCTACAATCTATCCTAAACGGTGCTGCCAGAATCATTCTACTATTTCCAAAATATGTCTCAGCGTCTCACCAGCTGAAATCACTCTCCTGGCTTCCTATCAAATCACGCATCTCACACTCAATTCTCCTCCTCACTTTTAAAGCTTTACACTCTTCTACTTACATCTCAGCCCTAATTTCTTGCTATGCACCATCCCGACTCTTGCGTTCTGCTCAAGGATGTCTTCTCTCTATCCCCTTTGTATCTAAAGCCCTCTCCCACCTTAAACCTTTCTCATTTTCTGCCCTGCACCTCTGGAATGTCCTTCCCCTCAATACCGACTAGCACCCTCTCTATCCACCTTTAAGACCCACCTTAAGACACACTTGCTTAAAGAAGCATATGAGTAACACTGTGACTAATAATATACACGATACATGAAGCTTGGCCCCCTGCAGACGCACTTACTGAATGCCCTCCTACTGTCTCTGTATGTTCTCCCCACCAATTAGAATGTAAGCTCCCCGGAGCAGGGACACCTCTTCTGCAATGTTACTTTTATATCTGAAGCACTTATTCCCATGATCTGTTATTTGTATTATTTGTTATTTATATGATTGTCACGTGTATTACTAATGTGAAGTGCTATGTACACTAATGGCGCTATATAAATAAAGACATACATACATACATACATTACTCCAAGAGGATCCTACTACCCTGGACGACTTCCTGGCCCAGGTGAAAGGGCATGAATCTTATACGCATCTGCACGCCCCTAAGATGTCTAGAGAATCTTGTAAGGAAGAGACCAAGGAGGAGAAGGCCCGAAGCCTAAAGAGGAGGAAAGTGCCAAAAACATCTCTCCTCTAGTGGCGCCAGCTACCACCCCCAAGGAAACAAGGAGCTTGGCTCCTAATCCTGCCTTCAAGGCCCGGAATGATATCCACTGCTACCATTGTAAACGACCCGGTCATATCTCTAGGAACTGCAGATCGTTACTTCTCCCTTGAGACCAAACGGGAGGAGGACATTGAGAGAGGGTACAAGATGTTCCAGAGATACGGGAGTGGAGATCCTCCATTCCGGATAGAGTTATGGTAACTATCCCAAAAATTTCCCCTCATATGGTAACATTTGATGTTGTCAAGGACTGGGTTGGATATACTCGGTTACCACTGTAGAACCGATGGCGCACGTAAACGCTGTTACTGTGCAAGAGGAGCCTGCCGAAATACAGTTTGATTTTGGGAATTCGACCCAGTCAGAAGACTGAAAGAGATGGCTGCGGGGCAAGCTGGAGAACGCCGGGAGGTATTCTCCACTAGTGAGATGGACGTGGTCTGCAGCATAAACGCCCAGCACACAATTCATCTGAATGATACCACGCCATTCCGGGAGCGTCCAGACATATTGCTCCCAGAGATGTGGAGGACGTGAGATGTCCTGAATGAGATGGAGACAGCAGGCATAGTGACCGAATCCCGAAGTCCCAATGCCTCTCCGATTGTGGTGGTACGAAAGAAGAATGGTCCATTTACCTGTGCGTGGACTACCGGACCCTGAACAGGCAGACCGTACCTGATCAGTACACTCTACCGTGGAAAGAGGAGATTCTCAACGCGCTGATGGGAAGCCATGGTTCAGCGTGCTGGACCTGAGATCTGAATGAACCCTCCGTGGTGAAATGGGCCCCGGCCAATACCCTCGGGGCCCTCATGAGGGAATGGGACAAGTTCCAAATGGAGTGTGGCCTTCTTTATCGAGTCGTCCCCTAACATGTTCACCCCAACAGGAGACAGTTGGTTCTGACCAGAAGTTCTCAGCATCAAGTCCTGCGGTCCCTGCATGATGACCATGGACACCTGGGATGGATAAGACATTTGGATTGGTGAGGGACCGGTTCCTCTGGCCCAAGACGTGGGAGTCCATAGAGCGGCATTGCCGAAAGTGTTGGAGGTGTATCCAGAGGAAGTACTGTGGGAGAAGTATTTTATAAACTATGGTCTGCAGAACGAGACGTGGATGGCAGGGTAAAGGTCTGGCAAAGAAACCACTTGTTGCCCATTCCACAAGAGGAAGAGAGAGAGCTTGAACCAGAGACTGTAGTAAAGATAGTCAGGCAGAAGAGTCTGCAGAGATTCCAGCTTAAGTAACCGAGACCACTCAAGATCCTTTGAAGGGATCCTCCACCAACTTCAATATAGAATGGAGGGCACCTCCCAAAGGAGCACGTTAATGGGCCTGTGCCCCCTGTACCATCCCCAGCAGCTTCAACTAGTTGTTCACTGGACCCCTAAAGTCCACTGGACCCCTAAAGTCCAAGTTTTCACCCAAGCAGAGGCTTTGTTCACCCAAGTAGAGACATTGCTCTCTAAAGTAGAGATTTTGTTCATCCAAGTTCATCCCTTATGAGAGAGTCGAGGCCTCAAGCCCACGATAATCTCTGCAACGATGAAGCTACAGAGACAGAGCCTTGAAGAATTCAGCGAGAAAGACGCCCTCTTACTAGAGTGGCATATGATCATCTAGGGGCACACAATTATGAGTTTCCGCGCGAGCTAAGAATAAGCTAGCCCCAGTTATAGATATGTTCATTGAAATGTATAACATTGTTTAAAGTTGTGCATGTGTTAAGTTATACATATACCCTATATATTTTTATTATATCATTTGTGTCATGTTTGTATTATGTTGTTCCCAAGCTGGGATGTTGGAGTCTCCACCATGGGGAGGATGTAGCCATGTTCCTCCGCCAGATTATCTCTGATGCAGGCACAGTGAAGAGGGAGGCTGTTGCTGTAGCCGGGCGTGATACATAGAGGTGTTGGGTGCCGTCGGAATGGCAGGCAGACCCAGGACAGGAGATTGCAGTTGCAAGGAGGCAGAGGGAGCTCAATTGCGCTGGTCTCCCTGGCGCACCCGTTAGCGGGGACCACCATGACAGATAGGCGCGCATGCGAAGAAGGGTCCCACATCCCGGCAGAGAGCAGGAAGCTTGTGCATGCACAAGGGACTCTGAAGAGAGGAGGCCATGTTGTATATAGCCCCGCAGGGGAACTACATATCCCAAAATCCCCTGGGGAGGCCAGATCAGGTGACGCAGCTCAGCCAATAGCGCTGCCAGGATTCCCCTGCAACAGTTTGCTACTTTTGGCGCACTTAGATCTCGAGACATCAGTTGGAGCAGGGATACAGAAGGGGAAGGTAGGGTGTGAGTGTCAGTGGCACTCAGACTAGGCCAGACCACCTCCTTTAGGCCCCTGCTAGGCCCAGACTCCCCAATAGATTGTGGCTGCTACAGGGATGCCAATAGTAAGGGACATTCCCCAGTAGCTGCATATAGGCAGGTTATATCACCAGTGAGATGCCATGCGGTGACCGCGGCCTGTGGTCTGTGATCAGACCACCCTCAGCAAAAGGTGGGACCCTTCTACCAGAGACCACCCAACGCAGAGTTGGATGCCTTCATGGATGAAGACATCACTGGATGGACGTCAGCGGATCCTCATCGCTAAGTCAGCCCATCGAGTACTGGAGTACTCGGAAGTTACCTCAACAAAGTGCACCAACAGTTCATGGGGTAGCGCTACTCCATAAACTTTTGGGTGGGCCCGGACATTTGGGGCCAGGACATCTCTCTCTTTCTCTCTCTCTCTCTCTCTCTCTCTCTCTCGTACCGAGTAGGTACTTGCTCGAGCACCATTGTCAAGTGCTATACAGTTAGGAGGATTCTGAACACAATAGCAAAACACCCCTTGCAAAGGGCGTAAATCAGGGTATCCTTAGCACCATCTGTTACAGTGCCTGTGAGAGGACCATTCCTGCAAACAGGGAATGTATTCTGAACTACAGCAGATTTTTTTATTATTCATTTTCATATTCACCTGTTTTTATTTATTTATAATATTTTACCAGGAAGTAATACATTGAGAGTTACCTCTCGTTTTCATGTACTGTATGTCCTGGTGAAAATGTTACATTTCACAGTGAAATGGTGAAAAATACAAGGGTAAAATCCTTAGAGAAACTTTTCAAATCTGAAATTTTAGAAGAAAATCACAAAGATGCAAACTGACTTTTTAAATTATCCAAATATTATATTTCCAAAATTCTAACAGTTAATGTACCAAAATACTTACAATGCTTTACCTATGATTAAAAAGCTATTCTTATCTGTAAATTCAGAAATACTTTGTTTGCGCCATTAGGTTACTTCTAAGACTGATTTGTTGGCATTACTTCAGGTTGTCATTGGCTTGGGACACAATTGTGAGGTTTATATGTGATTTTAACACCATAACAAATCTAAATGGTCATTATTACAATTACTGTACTCTCTCACTGCGTGTTTGTAGCATATAGAACTGTTTTCAAAATGTTGTCAAGTAGCACGTTTGTATGTTATATTAAAATGTATTATGGCTTTGCCCCTTCAATATTAAGAAAGTTAAACTTGAATCCCATATTGTTAACTCCTTCAGTGGCCTATGGATGCACAGTGTACTTTCTAAAGGCAGGCCCATTGGAGCCCCTTAAGATGTATGCTGTACAGTACATCATCGGATTTGCTCAACTTTTATGGGGCATTTACTACGTATTGCTTGAGCTAAAGAGACCTCCCCCTCCGTCCTATGATGTAACCAGAAGGACGTTAAAATGCATGTGATAAACTAGTGGGGTGTAGACTCTCCAAGTGATGACATTGCATTACTCTGATGGAAAAAAGCAAGTCGCCTAGTGATTGGGACTAAAAGTGTGGCATAGCTTAGCGCATTTACTAACTGCTTTATTGATAACTCTTAGTGATACTGTATTGTGTATACTGCATCCTACACTGTTATGTGCCTCTTTATGGAGACGTTCCATGTCAAAATATGAGGACTCAATTTGCTTATGGGATTACTTGAGCATAGGCATCTTCCACACCAATTACATCTACTATAACATGAATATTTATTAGTTTATAATATTTGTACAGATGTACTACATCAACTGTTATTGCATATTGTTTGACAAAGTTTTTGTGAAGTGTTATAGCATTTTATACTGCTGCAGAACTTCAGCCGGTCGCATGCTCAAGTATTTTATTCTTCATTTTAAACTTCATTTAAATGCATACTACTGTATATGCTTGTGTAGAAAAAGCTTGAACAAACATTATACAAATTCCTTTGAAGCTTTTATGTACAGTACAACAGGCGTATTGTTTTTTTTTTCTTGGTTTGTATTATTTTTATGCAAATCCTCTAGCCCATATTTAGTAGTATTGTCAGAAGACATACTGTATAGTAATATGGCACATTGATGTGAATGGTAGAGAACTAATTGGTAAACATGCCTTTATGACCCATATTTACTATGCAGTGCTATTTCATAAGATGACTTCTAGCATGGGAAGACAACAAATAATAATACAACAAAAGCTTTAATGTTAATAAACTTAAATATGTCTCTCTGCTATATCATCCTGGATGGCCCTCCGCCGCCTTAAACTCAACATGGCTAAAACAGAGCTCCTCATACTTCCTCCCAAACCTGGCCCTTCTACCTCCTTCCACATTACTGTTGGAACTACGATCATTCACCCAGTAGCCCAAGCACGCTGCCTAGGGGTCACACTCGACTCCTCTCTCACATTCGCCCCTCACATTCCAAAAATTTCTAAAACCTGTCGCTTTTTCCTCCACAATATAACAAAGATACACCCTTTCCTCTGTTGCTCGACTGCTAAAACTTTGACTCAGGCCCTCATTCTCTCCCGTCTTGATTACTGTAACCTCCTGCTGTCCGGCCTTCCTGCCTCTCACCTGTCTCCCCTACAATCTATCCTAAACGCTGCTGCCAGAATCACTCTACTCTTTCCTAGATCTGTCTCAGCATCTCCCCTCATGAAATCCCTCTCCTGGCTTCCAATCAAATCCCGCATCTCACACTCCATTGTTCTCCTCACTTTTAAAGCTTTACACTCTTCTGCCCCTCCTTACATCCAGCCCTAATTTCTCGCTATGCACCATCCAGACTCTTGCGTTCTTCTCAAGGATGTCTTCTTTCTACCCCCTTTGTATCTAAAGCCCTCTCCCGCCTTAAACTTTTTTCACTGACTGCCCCACACATTTGGAATGCCTTTCCCCTCAGTACCCGACTAGCACCCTCTCTATCCACCTTTAAGACCCAACTTAAGACACACTTGCTTAAAGAAGCATATGACTAGCACTGTGGATATTCTGAACACATGATACATAAAGCTTGGGCCCCTGCAGACGCACTTACCAGAACTCCCTACTACTGTCTCTGTACTTTCTCCCTACCTACCAATTAGACTGTAAGCTCCTCGGGGCAGGGACTCCTCTACCTTAATGTTACTTTTATGTCTAAAGCACTTATTCCCATGATCTGTTATTTATATTATCTGTTATTTATTTGGTTACAACGTGTATTACTACTGTGAAGCGGCGGTCACAGCTCCTCCAATCAGCCTCACGCAAGTGAAAAAATAAAAAACTTTATTAGTTATGCAACATGAACAACAGCAAGTGAACACTCTGACGCGTTTCGTCTGGGATCAGACTTTTTCAAAGAGTGACTTCCCTTCACATGCGGCGTCTACTATATACCCCCTGACAGCTTATGATTGGTCACAAGAGTGTAATACTCCCCTTCTCAGCTAGAAGCAATGTGGCCAGTATAAGCATAAAGTCACGATTTGTCATAGATAGCTACACAGCAGACGCCCCATGTGATATATACAATACATATCATAATAACAAAAAAATGTTAAAAAGAAATAAAATCACTAGTTTAAAAACAAAGGCTGATAGAACATGTGTTGAATGGTTAAACTAGCAGCTTAGAAAAAAATGGAGGACAAATTTAAAGGTATACACTCTAATAATATTATAATATTAGAGTGTATACCTTTAAATTTGTCCTCCATTTTTTTCTAAGCTGCTAGTTTAACCATTCAACACATGTTCTATCAGCCTTTGTTTTTAAACTAGTGTTTTTATTTCGTTTTAACATTTTTTTGTTATTATGATATGTATTGTATATATCACATGGGGCGTCTGCTGTGTAGCTATCTATGACAAATCGTGACTTTATGCTTATACTGGCCACATTGCTTCCAGCTGAGAAGGGGAGTATAACACTCTTGTGACCAATCATAAGCTGTCAGGGGGTATATAGTAGACGCCGCATGTGAAGGGAAGTCACTCTTTGAAAAAGTCTGATCCCAGACGAAACGCGTCAGAGTGTTCACTTGCTGTTGTTCATGTTGCATAACTAATAAAGTTTTTTATTTTTTCACTTGCGTGAGGCTGATTGGAGGAGCTGTGACCGCCGCGTCATTTCCTTTTTCCCTTCCTTACCTGGCTTGTTACAAACGGCTGGAGCACGCCGACATCACCACGCCGACATCACCACGCAGCTGGACATCGTGCTGCATTATCCTCAGCTACATTGGCAGATCACGCAGGCAGATCGTGAGTACTGACCGCTGAACTTTTCACCGCTGGACACAGGGTGCAGGTGAGGTTGTATCGGACTGCATGGACTTACTTTTGGGCATTTCCTAGGAGGTGCCCAGCTGTACTTCTACCGAGTTATACCCCCCACCCTGTAGTAGTCTACAAATGGATGAAATTTATTGTTTATGTCTTAAGAAGTGATGTCTTCCTCCTCATGTTCTATGGACTGAAAAACAGCCTTGGTTTTAGTAGCCCCAGGGATACAAGGGGGTCATTCCCCAATATTTTTCTATTACTACTGTGAAGCGCTATGTACATTAATGGCGCTATATAAATAAAGACATACAATACAATACAATACAAATAATAACTGTTAATAAACTTCAGGAATTGGCCCGTCTAAATTCAGGAAAACATGTACAATCTTTCAAATATCCAATACCCCAGGGTCCTGATACATTTACTGTACATTAACATAGGATAGGGAAATAGGAATTGAGCAAAGAGAAATGCTGCATGGTCAATTCTAACCACAACTATTCCACAGAGTTCATCCTGGTTACCTTGAAGAATATGGAAGGGAGTTTGGGTCTCTGAATAGAAAGTCAGGAGTAGGCTGGACAATATGCCAATCTAAGGCCTTTATTCCTAAAACCGGTGATAGGGCAGACATTGGAGACAACAGGGTGTTCCGTGTGATTGGCACTATCCCAGTTTATAGAATAAGGGCATAAAAGTCACATTTCACTTACCGGTAAGTAATGAATGATAAATTACACTAGTGCTAATAAGACTATATTTGCACATTTGCTTTAGCTTACACAATAATTTGAAAGCTTAATTTATGCTTTTATACAAAAGCTGAACATCTTGTTTTGTTTGCTAACACCTACAAATATGTAATATTACATGTAAGTGTTACAAAACTGATATTAATATACTGAGTGACATTCTCAAGTATTAAATAGTTAGTCTTGCAGAAAATATTTGTGCAAAATTATGTTTCAGAAATATAGTTTCCTGAAATATGAAAACATGGTATAAAATTAGCCTACATAAACTTTAGAAAGACAGTTCTTAAGGGTATGAACAGAAAACACCACTTATCTGAATTCCCAGGATACCCTGTGATTGAGCACAAGATAAAATGAGTCTGGATTTATTTTCCTTACGCTCAATTCTATCAACCATACCATATGGCCATGAATAATTTGAGCACCAGGAATTTTTAATTCAAAGCAAAGGACTTTTTCACTTTAAGGATTGTACCATCATGAAAATGAAATGAAAGGAATATACTACATGCATTTGTGGAAAAACAGCAGACTTCTTTTGAAATAAAGTGTATGTATAACTGTAAAGATAACAAGGAAGACAATTTATTTTCCCCCAATTCTAGCATAATGAAGCTGTGATAACTAATGCTGCTCAATTGCAAGACATATGTGTGATAAAAACCCATTGTATGCCAGGATTCTGAGAATGATACAGTATTTGGGAAAATAATTAGGAGAGAGAGAGAGACCATATCTAAAGTCAGGAGATGCCTACAGGGTATCTGAACTTTCAAACACAGACATTGACAAAGTAAAAATTACTGTAAGTACTTTTCTATTTCTAAATTACTGTCATGGTGTGTGCACGTTACTGGACATGGCATGACTTTTAAAGCATATCGGGCCCACATGACGAATTTTCTTTATGCAGAGTTCACCACATTTAGACACTTCACCACATAATTTAAACAGGATACTGTTCTTTAATACGGAAAGTCCAGGCTTTCCCAACTATATCAAATATTGTGAGGGATTTTTCAGGGAAGGTAAAAACCTCACCCAGCCGGTCATATTCTTGCTGAGATTTCCCTTTTGCAGGGCAAGTTTTAGTCAATACATCTGTATTTTTCTTTTCTATACTAATGTAACCCCTCTTTCCCTTAGCCTTTAGGATCTACACTGAGGTGGGAGCCTGAGTCCTATGGATCTATATATACAGTATATATATGTAACCCTCAGACCCCCCCACGGTCGCAGATCGGACCCCATAGGGTGAACTAAAGTCTGGTTACATGTGCATACCTGTGAGGAACAGGAGGGCCTGAGTCTCCCGCGATTGTATGAGGGACAACAGGGACAGGCTTCTGGGGTACATGCCTTCATCTGGTTCTAGTGGTGCAACGCCTCCATCTCTAGCAAGCCCTAGCAGGGTAGGGTGAAATCCTTCCAGAGAACCCCTTGATGGGGCGAGAGATTTCAGTCTCACTCATGTCTCTTATAAAACAAGTAGCAGCAGCTCTTTATTGTCCACAGCAGCACACAGCACACAGCAGTATCAGGTACAGCAGGTCTTCTCTCTCCAGACTGTACCCCTTCAGGATGGTCTGGGGGTTCTCAGTTGTTTCCCTGCCACCACCCCAACTCACAGGCACTCAGGGTGAGGCTAGCTCTTCCCTCACCCCCTAAGCAGGGTGAGAGGCACTGGTCCACCGCTATCTCACTAGGCCCTACTGCTCAGGAGCCTAGCTAACTCACTTGCTCTGACTGTCCAGTCAGGGACTCCAACACTAACTTGACTGTGCACTGCCCTGTATGACTTTGGCAGGCCCCTCCCCTATGTCTCTTGCCTTAGACACAGAATCAGGTGGCCTACCTCCACCACTCAGGGCAGGGCTTGAAGCGGGGGAAACCCATGATAACTACTGGCAGCCTGCCCTTAGCAGGACTTACACCAGTAGGAGGAAAGACATATAGCCCATTTTCTTACCAGGGCTACTGATATATTTTTATCAGTGTGTGATTCACGTGACATGGGGCCGGAGCAACTGGGCATAACATTTTTGTATTGAATTATAACTGGCTTTATATATGGACATATATGTTTTATACAACCCGACACTGTTATCCTTAACTGTAGGATCACCTTATAAATTATTACGTATAAATGATACAGTAACATATGATCACTGCACAACTGAATTTAAGAGTCTTTCACTATCAGGCCCCCAGTCCTTGGGATACTGTATGTTAGGCCTACCAGCACACCCGTTGGAGCTCATTAGCTAGTGTTGTGTGCATTTTTGAAATCCCTGCTCGGTGATTGGTCAATGTTATGCGCATTATTCACTCAATAATGGGCTGGAATTTTTGGCACTGTGTCAAGTTTTCATTTCCAATCAATCAGCTTTCCCTTGTCATGTATTGAGTGAGAGCAGCCCTCAGACAGGCAAGATGATTGGATGGGAGGCAATGTATATGTGAAGATAGAGCGGGCTGCAGAGTGTGTGTTTGTGTGGATTGAGGAGGGCTGCAGTGTGTGTGTGTGTGTGTGTGTGTGTGTGTGTGTGTGTGTGTGTGTGTGTGTGTGTGTGTGTGTGTGTGTGTGTGTGTGTGTGTGTGTGTGTGTGTGTGTGTGTGTGTGTGTGTATAGAGAGGAGATTCGTGTATTTACAATTTTATTTTCATAAAGTACAGTAAAAGCTCAAAAAAATGTAGAATATGTTTATAAAAATCAATATACTATAGAAAAGTCTTTATTATTTATGAAAAAAAGCATATAATTAGCCTACAGTAGTAATAATCCCCTCAGAACATATCTTCTGAGATTATTGTTTAATTGTAGGCTAACACTTTGATAATCTCTGCAATTCTGAAAGAAGTTTGATTAATTTCTGAGCATTATTCTACCAATAATGTCCCGAAATTTTGGGCACCTTGCCAAGTTTTGAATTATAGCCAATAAACTTTCACTTGTCATACTGTGAGTGAGATCAGCTCTCAGATGGAGGTGGGGATTGGAGGCGGCAGCTAGACACTGTCTCCTCCCCCTCCCTGCATGTGAGAGAGATCTCTGGACAAGACAGACTAAGGAGAAAGGTGAGTTAGGCTGAGGCCCCGCTGCGATCGGCGGCGCGTGCGGCCGCGTGTGCTCGGGCCACCAACCCTTTACCTCAAGTGTGCTGGTCCCCGCTGCCTCCTTCCGACAGGGCTGACTGCCTGCTATGACGCATCAGCCTGCCGGAGCTACAAGGCTCTGATGTTTTGCAGCGGTGGTCTCGCAGTGAGCTGGGGAGGGGAGGAAGGGAGTGGAGGAGGAGGGGAGGAGGAGGGGAGGGGAAGAAGAAGGGAGCTGTCTGGAGCTACGGAGGAGGGGAGCTGTCTCAAGAAAAGCCTTTATCTCTTTCCCAAGATAGCTCATGCTGTATTTGTGAGGTTTAAACATTTTATGCTGAAATTACATGTTTAGAGAAATCTCATATTCAGCTATTAGTAAATTGTGTTCCCGCACACCTGTCTCTTACTTCCCACCCCCAGTCTCTGCCCTCTGTCTGTTACTGCCCCCCAGTCTCTGCCCTTAGCATATGTTCTTGCAGAACTAAAAGATAGATAAAACAGGAGAACATGATTGTTCCATTTCAAGGCAAATGTCAGACTGGCGGTTTCCTGATTAACCTTCTCAGGGTGGGAAGGAAAAGATAACAACAGCAACCAGAGAAGAGACAGTTTATAGTTACAGTAGATAAGAAAAACAGCAATTAAGCAATCTCTGAGGTTAGAAGTTAAAGGGGACATTAGGCTTTTCTTGTAACACTTACACAATGTTGTATTGTATTGTATGTCTTTATTTATATAGCGCCAGTAATGTACATAGCGCTTCACAGTAGTAATACATGTGGTAATCAAATAAATAACAGATAATATAAATAATATAAACAGTTCTTCATACACATGCTATTACCAATTATGCATTACTATTATAGAGCAAGAGTCTGAAGTTTTTTCTACAATTTAAACTGAACCAGAGAAGAATGGCCTTCTGATATAAAATGTTTAGTCAGCATTACTCACATCTTTAGACTCTTTAAATTGCAAGGTGTCAAACATGGAGCAAAACTTTGATAAGAGACATTGATACATTAACGTAAAGAGAAGCAAGATAAAAACGAAATTCATTTTTTGTCTATTTTGCTCAATAGTTGCATTGATACATCACCCCCAAAATAGATGGCCCATGATTAATCAAAGTGACACAGGCAAAGATAGAAGTTTGCACAAGCTGGAAAATAAATACATTAATATAAACAGCTTATTTTTCCCCCTGCTTAATTAGAATCCATACTAGTATTCGCATACAGCATAGGTGATAAATCTTAAGTAAACTTTATTTATTGGGTTGGTAACATTGTATGGACATAACATTATCCTGAAGCTTTTCCTTTAATTATTTATTTTTCTTGTTTGCACAGACTCTAGATGAAAAGGTTTATGGGGGAGATTCCCTAATCTCTCATAAGAGTTATCCCATGATCCTTTGTTAACTGCAATATTTAACAGCATGAGGTTAAAATTGTGATCAAGAGGCTGCCCTGTGGTCATCATGGAGGAGGGCTGTAATCATCTTTTTAAGTAACACAATGTATCCATAATACTGTAGCACTACACTAGTTGTGTATCATAAATCAACTGGAATCATTTACAGCTTTAACTTGTTTATTAAGGATTTAGTTATATGTACAGGGCAAAATGTCCATCGTTGAACAATAGATCCCAGAAGCATGGGTTTACTTGAATGTTTAGAGCCCTTTAGTAAACTTCGGACTAAGTTCTATCAACATTTTTACTTCTACTTTGTCAATTATTTCTGAACTTTGTAGGTTAAAAGTTGAGTGACATACATACACTATGCGATTTGGGGCAAATCTGTACATCTCTTTGTTGCAATCATCTTCTTAAGAATTTTTTTTATTATTTAGTGGCATATTGATGCAGTGGATGCAGAGGCTTTGCAATATTGTTAGGGAAAGAAGAACAAAGTGTGTCTATTTTGGTAACACTAGGCTGAAGAGTAGCAAAATTCATTTGAGGATCCTGTTGAGGTGATGGTATTAGGTAGCTTTCTTAAGTATTCATGGGCCAATATATTAAGATAATTGTATTGATGTAAAGGACAATGTAAATAATAAAGAAAAGTAGTTTTGATCTACTGTAGGTACTCTGAGTGAATCAACGATGTCCATGATATTCTTTTTTCACTCCCAACAGTGACTGCATTGAGTACCGAGCTTTGCTGAACTTTACCATGCATGATAAGGTAGTAAAACAAAGAAGATATGTTGTGCAATACAGCACCACAACAAAGCCCTAAAACACCCCAGTTAGAAATGAACCACAACTTGGAGCAGTATAGCTGCAAACATTTCTGAATTGGCTAAAATCAACCATCTGGCCAGGTGAAAATTAACAATCATAAGTGTAGTTCTTCCGCCAACACAAAATATAATGTCACTTGAAAAAATTTCTACCTCCAGTGAATGTTAAGCCCCTCCTAGAAAGGCTATTATGTTTGCAATGGTTGAACAGGGGTTCCCTAAATTCATATGGAGCAAACCAGGATCATTCTTCCCCAGTGCCATTTAAACCCAGGTTCCTCAAAGTCTGGTATTCTTTAGGTGTAGTTATAGTGGCCTATCACTGAAGTAATGGGGGCCTATGACCAGAATAGGCTGGCTTACTAGTCACTCCCCAGGGAAGGAGAGGGATGCTCTTCTATATAGTGGGGAGTTGTGAGTGACAGTTTGTGGGTTCTAGTCTGCTCTGAGAGAGTGCTGTCTGAAATGGATGTCAGAGTGTGCAGGCACTAGAAGGATGTTCTACTGGAAGAGAGGCCAGAATGTGTATATTCTGCATAGAGAAGTGGTTGAGGCCGAGCCCAAGATGGGATAGGGTACAATGATGTACAATTCAGTGCATGTACTATGAAGATGAATAAACCTCAGTCAAATATAAACCTAGTGTTGTCTTTGAAGCATGGTAATGATTAAAGGAAGGAGATTTGTCCATGATGTGCATCCTGAAAACCTCAGGATCCTCTTGAACTGGAGGAGCTGACCACTGAGAAATTCACCGCAAACCTGTCCTGACACTCCCCACACCACGGTGGCAAAAAGAAAAGAGGCTGGGGCGCTCCCTATTTATTCAAGCTTGTAATACTGCCTGTGAGGTAATGTATAACCAAAGAATGGGTAGTGTATACTTGCCCTTGTTGTTTTCTGCAGCTGGACCAGTGGAGAAGATAAAGCCCGGAATCTTCTTGTAGCAGCAGTGGAAATGGAGGGTTGGTCAGCGCACGGGATTTTGCTCAGAGATTGAGATAAAACAATGAGAAACACGGAATTAGTGTTTTGAGTAGGCAAACAGAACAATGAATAGTTAAAAAATTATTTAAAAAAAAAAAAATTTAAAAATTTAAATTGTGTGGTTGTTTAACAGTTTGTGTGTAATGCGGCAATGCTGTTGGAGATAAATGTGTGATAATGCTAACAACAATTGTGTGTATACAAGACTGGAACTATAGAGCGTATAATTCGACTTGGGGGTAAGTAAAATAAATATGTGTGATAGATATGGGTGACTGGCGGGCTTCTATATGCTTGGATGGCCTGCTGTTGATCAGGGGTTAATGGGGTAATGCAACTGGCTCGCAGAGTCTAATGTGCAGTCCTTCCCTCAGGGAGTACTGCCAGAAAAACGGTGGATCTGTTAGCTTTCTCACCCTCCCAATGGAGGCAGTATGTGAGTTGCTTCTCTCCCAGGGGCCCAAATTGGAAAAAATGGGCCGAACTCGGTGAGTAAGCAGATAATATTTATTAAAGTGCAAAGACAGTAAAATAACACTCACGATACAGTTTAAAACAGCCCAGCGTCAGCCCGATCCATCCGGTGGTATCCTTCTCTCCAGTGTGACTCCCGCGATCGCGTCCGACGGACGGAGCCCATTGAGTGAAGGACCCAGCCAGCCTGCTGACATCCGGGAAGACCTCTTCTTCCGGTCCCGCCGTCGGACGCGATCGCGGGAGTCACACTGGAGAGAAGGATACCACCGGATGGATCGGGCTGACGCTGGGCTGTTTTAAACTGTATCGTGAGTGTTATTTTACTGTCTTTGCACTTTAATAAATATTATCTGCTTACTCACCGAGTTCGGCCCATTTTTTCCAATTTGGGCACCTGGGAGAGAAGCAACTCACATACTGCCTCCATTGGGAGGGTGAGAAAGCTAACAGATCCACCGTTTTTCTGGCAGTACTCCCTGAGGGAAGGACTGCACATTAGACTCTGCAAGCCAGTTGCATTACCCCATTAACCCCTGATCAACAGCAGGCCATCCAAGCATATAGAAGCCCGCCAGTCACCCATATCTATCACACATATTGTTTTTACTTACCCCCAAGTCGAATTATACGCTCTATAGTTCCAGTCTTGTATACACACAATTGATGTGAGCATTATCACACATTTATCTCCAACAGCATTGCCGCATTACACACAAACTGTTAAACAACCACACAATTTTAATTTTTTAATTTTTTAATTTTTTAAATAATTTTTTAACTATTCATTGTTCTGTTTGCCTACTCAAAACACTAATTCCGTGTTTCTCATTGTTTTATCTCAATCTCTGAGCAAAATCCCGTGCGCTGACCAACCCTCCATTTCCACTCCCCACACCAGAGCGGAGATCTCCGGCCATCTGTTTGCCTCACAGGTATTCCCACAGCAGCCACAGAATACACTGGTAGCAAGAACCTTTCCCAGAGTGTAGGGGAAAGAGGGATACACATGCTTGCAAGAAAAAAAGGATAAAGTAGCGCTAATCACTAAATTACTACTACTAATATATATTACAAAATACAGGGTTAATACAACTTAAAAGTGTTAATGGAGGAAGGTAAAGAGTCCAATATAGATATACTTAAGTCCAGCTGCCAGAACCCAGGAGAGAGTTCCACGTACCTCCAACTGTGAGCAGAAAAGAAAGAATGTCTTCCGGCACGTTGACCCAAGTATATTTGTTATAAATAGTCCAGGTAAAAAATCAAAGATGATAATAAAGTGTTACTAAAAATTAACTCCCTTTTGAAAGTTCTTGCAATTAATATTCATGTACTTACAATTTGAGTATGACTTTTTATGTATATAAAGAGTAATTTGAGTATGACTTGTACAAGCATACCCTGCTTTAAGGACACTCACTTTAAGTACACTCGCGAGTAAGGACATATCGCCCAATAGGCAAATGGCAGCTCACGCATGCGCCTGTCAGCACGTCCTGAACAGCAATACCGGCTCCCTACCTGTACCGAAGCTGTGCGCAAGCGGGGAGACTATAGATCCTGTTACAAAAGCGTTATTTACATCAGTTATGCCCGTACAGTATATGACGATTGCAGTACAGTACATGCATCGATAAGTGGGAAAAAGGTAGTGCTTCACTTTAAGTACATTTTCGCTTTACATACATGCTCCGGTCCCATTGCGTACGTTAATACGGGGTATGCCTGTACTCTTCCTGCCCAGAGTGTCAGAGGTTAATCAAGACAGGCTAGATCTCCAGTATACAGTTTACAGAGTATGCAATGGAAACAAAAGAGAAAAAGTTCATGGCAACATAAATTTATTACGAAAGACTTAGAACAATATTGCACTTACAGCCAGTATGATCAAAAACAGCGTTTTTGGATAGCTTCCCAGCATGTGGTAGTAGATTTTCCGCTTCAGCAATAATCCTGCTCACATTCCAAAGCAATGCAGCATCCACAGTCCCCTTCCGCTATATGTCTGCTGTATCCGTCGCCTCTGATTTTGTTGAGGGGAGACACTGCACCTCCCCATCTCCCCTGTACCTTGCGCACGGTCAGGGGTGCTGGGAGGAGATATTCAAACAGCGGTGCCTACTCACTCTCGTACACTGTTGTCCATGAATCAACAGCCAAAATCCTCAACAGAGGGGAATCCTCACCATAGATCACACATCACAGGGAGCTGCAGTGGTTTAGTAAGTCCAAATCTAACATGTTTCGCTACTGCTTCATCAGAGATATCTGTGATATCGCCAAGCGGTTGGCAATTTTTTTTGAGGCCCTAAGTCTTTTGTAATAAATTTATTGTGCCATGATCTTTTTCTCTTTTGTTTCTATTGATATTCTGTATATACTGAGATCTAGCCTGTCTTGATTATCCTCTGATACTCCGGATAGGAAGAGTACAAGTCATACTCAAATTACTCTGTATATACAGTACTGAAGATCTAGACTGTCTTATTAACCTCTGACATTCCGGATAGGAAGAAAAGCACAGTACAAGTCATACTCAAATTGTAAGTACTGTACATGAATATTAATTGCAAGAATTTTCAAAAGGGAGTTTTTACCTGGACTATTTATAACAAATATACATGGGTCAACGCGCCGGAAGACATTCTTATCATGCTTGCAAGAAACCTGATAGATAAAATGAGGGAGCTTGAATGAATAGCTATGTAGCCAGGACTGGTTTCTGGCTACCAGTCTGTCTCCTCATGGCAATAAGCTCTGGTTATGGACAGGCTGCTAGGAGTTATCATGGTTTTTCCCCACACACAGCAACTTCAGTGAGTCCCAGAGGAGGCGGTGTGACTAGGCCTGTGTGTGTCCAATCAGGGACTCAGACCTAGTACCTACTTCCCTTGTACTTAAGGAGCTGCAATACCAAATTTAGTCAGTGCCTCTACCTGCTTGAGAGAGGCTGGTCTGCCAATCTATATTCCCTCCCCTAGGGGAGTGGATGGGAGACTATACTCCTTACTCCACCAGGGAGTAAGGGAAGAGCAAGGACTGCTTCAGGGCCCCTTGGCCTGGAGTGGAGGTCCAGAGTACATCCTGATGGGGAAGCCCCCATAACTGTCTGAGGCTGTGTATGCTGATCATCTGCAGTGTAACCAAATTAAGTGATCCTGTTCAAATATATCTTCCTGCCTGAGACTGCAATCTATCAGTGGGAGGGGAAAGAAGTTCTCCTGCAGGGATTGTCCCCACATCCCTGGAGCCTACAAGAGATGGAGGCGCTGTCACCATGAGAAAGAATCAGTTACTACCCCAAAAGTCTGTCATGTTTTCCCCTACAACAATGTGGAAAGCTCAGATCTACTGCACCGACACACTTTATTCGAGCAAATACCCAGTATGTACCTGGCAGATACCTGGAATGCGCCGCTCCTCACCTCTGACAAGCCCCGTTGCGTTTGCCTTCCCAGCCTGGGTTCATGCCTGGCTGACGGGCGGCTGATCTGTTAAATGATAATGATTAGGATTTAATAGGCTGCAATGCTTCGCGTGTCTACCAGATGGCATAAATTCATGAATTGTAATGCAGTATACATATATATACTGTGCAGTATTGCAGCCAGCGGGAATAAAATGCTTCAATCCCTGCATGGAAAATAACCCAATGCACTCGGGCAGAAAACAGTCACAAACCTCAATACACCCGGGTATACCCGAATTCGTGGGACTAGCCGAGCTCGAATAAAGTGTGTCGCCAGTGTACTGTGAGCCAGCAGGTATGCACCACACCACACTGTGTAATGGAAGAATCTCCCAGAGAGGGGAGGGGGGGGGGGGGACACTGTTACAGCTACAAGGGAGCAGTATGATATCATAGGTATTACTGAATCATGGTGGGACGAAACCCATGACTGGACAGATAATTTAGAGTTTGTTTCCATTTTTTTGGAAGGGTCGAGCAAATAGAAGAAGAGGTGGTGTATGTTTACATTTTAAACTGCGTCTTAAATCTATTATAAGGGAAGATGTTTATGAAGGGAATGATGAACATGTAGAGACCTTATGGATATAAATTAGTTGTGGAGGTAAAAGTACAAAGAAAATGTTTGTAGGGATATGCTATAAACCACCAAATATCTGTGCTATACTGTAGAGGAAGCCAAAATACTTTTGCAAATAGAAAAGGCATTAAACCTAGGTCATGTTTGCATAATGGGTAATTTTAATTTGGGCCAATGAGATTAGCATTACAACGAAAGGAAACAGGTTTTTGGGGTGTTTAAAGACAATGACATGACTCAAATTATTGAGAAACCAACCAAGAGAGGTCGAATACCGGATTTGGCAATATCAAACAATGTAGGAGTAATAACTAGGGATTGACGAGAGAGAGCGAGAGAGAGAGAGAGAGCGAGAGAGCGAGAGAGAGAGAGAGAGACAGAAAGAGAGAGAGACACACAGAAAGAGAGCGAGACACAGAGAGAGAAAGCGAGACAGAAAGAGAGAGAGAGACAGAGAGAGAGAGAGACAGAGAGAGAGAGAGACACAGAGAGAGAGAGAGACACAGTGAGAGAGAGACACAGAGAGAGACACAAATACCTGGATAAATACTGTAGGTGTCTTGAGCCTATTTTAAAGATTTCTAGAGAGGAGGACTCTCAGACTGTGTGACATAGAGAGTTCAAAATACTACAGTAGCGGCCGGGCTGAATCTAATGCGGCTGCCCCCGCAGTTTAAAAATAGCGCGGGCGGCGCGCAGCTGTCTTCGGCCGAAAACCGTCCGGTTTTCCCGTGCCTCGGGCGCTATCAATAGTAAGTGCCATTAGCGCTTATCTATTGAAGCGGCCGCCGCGCGGGAAACTACGTTTTTAAACGGAGAACAGACCCGCGGCTAGCCCGCTATGCACCCGGCAAACTTTAGAATAAGCTTGGCCGGGACAGTAGGAGCAACATGTCTACATGGACCCAAAATAAGTCCTTCACGTACTGTATGTATCTTATGGTTCATCTCTTCCACAATATTACAGAACAGATTCCCATTTATCTGGCATTTTCCATTTCCCTCTTTCTGTTTTATTGGCCAACAGGACTCTGAATGCACTTTAACTATTCTGTTGTAAATTTTAACTTATCTATCCTTTTTCTTGTCTGCATTATCCTGATCTGTCCTCATAGCAGAATGAAACTCATGTTTCAAGGATTCTAGAAAAGAATAGCTTGTGGCATAATTTGAACATGAAATAGACTGGAAGGTATGGTTCAGGGCCAACAATTAAATAAAATGGATACAATCAATTTGTGTCATGAGTAGTGCAGTTGTACATGCAGGTAAGTGTATACAACATCTGAGGCAATTTTTGTTTTTTTTCTGGCAGGAAATCACATTATCCTTTTTCCCATTGTTAAACTGAATCATTCAGTGCCACTGTTATGTATAGGATGATATATGATATCAGAATTTTCACACCAGCTATTTGCTAAAACTTTTATTATTATTATTATTATTATTATTATTATTATTATTATTATTATTATTATTATTATTATTTAGGCTGTTCTAAAAATTGTCTTGTTGACTAGAATGGATTCCTTGAGAAATCCGTAATTACAACAAAAATGATCCTATAGCTATTTTGGAAAATGTTTTGCTGATAGGTTTACACAGAAATAAGGATGACACAACATTGTTACATGATCAATAATTACTAAAAAGATTTATGGTGTTATTTTATGGTCTTCTTGTGTTCAAAACTCAATGCATACATACTCGAGGCTGCTGACCTTGGCTGCTGGTTCAAGCATTTTACTCACAGCACAATGTTCACATTGTCGGATAAGTCTTAACATCTGTATAAATACCGACCCAGAAAAATCTTTGCTGAGCTGGCCATAAAGTATGTCCTTGATTGTCATTGATGGTCAGCGTAATCAGGAACACTCCTTGACACATCTGTCTTCAAAGAATGAGGTAAATAAAATGAGCAATATAAAGTCGAAACGAAACGCCAAGACACAAAGAAGGATGTTCAAAAAGGAATATTGAATCTGATACACATTGTAATAGGATCACAGTCAAAAAAACTCAAATAATCACACAAAGTTATATATAGAACTTTTAAAAGAAAGTGACATTTAAACAATGTAATCAATAACTCAGAAAATATAGTATAAAGATAAATAAATACCTTACCAAAAATGTGTCGAAAAATAGCAGGCTAAAACCCTAGTGTTTTTATCAAGGGACTAGTACAGTTCGAAAGTGCAGAGAAACAGTTTCAGGTGAACAGAATCCTGCTTGCGCAGCCAGCACAAAATAGGCAAATCAATTCCTCAAAATGCAGGTCTCCTCTAGGATGTCATGATGAAAGGTCCATATGAGACCTGAAACGTTGTTTCTCCTCTGTTCTTGGCTGTCACAATAAATGAAGAATTGCATTGTGAAGTTCTACTTTGTACCTCTGTCCTAGAGGAGAGCTGCATTTTGATGAATTTTTTTATCAAGAAACTAAAATGGTAAGAGAAAACAGAGCTTTTTACACTTACGAGTACAGATCCTTTGTGTTTGCATTAATTACAGGCAACCACCATCTTAACGTCACGTCACAACATCGAATAATTACTTCAGGGTATATGACGAAGCAAATTAGACTGCGAAACATGTTGTGGTAAGAGCACTGTGGACACTGCATGCAGATCAGCCCCTTGGCTAATTGCCACTTGACTTGAGAAAGAGACTGTGAGCTTGGGAGACGTGCACACAACAGTACACGGACCGTGCGGTACTGCACATACATAGAAGTAGCAGTGTAGAGCAAGATGGAGACACTACTAGATCCCAGCGCGCAGGATAGACTGTCTCGAGTTCGGCGTTGCTTCCCTTCTACCCACGGACGGGGCAGCGTGGACTGTAACACTTAAGATCTCATTGGATAACAGATTCATTATATGTAAGTTGATACTTATTCTTCAACCTTGGTGCGCTCTGTCCTTTTTGTTTTATATTAATTACACATACAGGGTGATTAAAAAAGAATAGAACACTTTAAAAAATGTATTACTCAGTAATTAGGTTATATATAAAAACTTAGTCAAAACCAATTTGTAAAGGAATGATCACAGTTATTTCTATAATCTTACACATGCTCAATATGTGCCCCTTGTGTCACACAGCACACATCAATCCTGTAGTCTAATTCATCCCAGACCCTTTGTAGTATATCCCCGTCGTTGGTTGAAATGGCAAACACAATGCGTTCCTTCATTTCCTCAAGTCTGCGAAGAAGAGGTGGTACAAACAGGAGGTTCTTGACATATCCCCACAGGAAGAAGTCTCATAGTGTGATGTCTGGGGATCTGGGTGGCCATTTATCCAGAGGCAGATAAATGTTTGGAATAGAATGCCCAATCCAGCGTCATGGAAGATGTTCATTAAGGAACCTCCGGATCGCGCAATGGAACTGAAGTGGAGCCCGTCCTGCTGGAAAATTAAGTTGTTTGAGACTTCCCATAGCTGTCGGAAAAAACACTCTGTCACATTGTCCAGATACGTGATCCCTGTAATTTTGTTCTGTGCAACAAAGAATGGACCGAAGACCTGTGTGCTTGATATGGCACAAAATAAATGAACTTTTGGCGAATACCTTACATGTTCAATCGCGACAGATTGGTTTTCAGTGCAATGGCCCTTCTAAATTCATAAACACGCTCCCTTAACACTTGCACTTGCTCCTCTGAATGGTTATGGTGGAAATCTTACACTCATGCAGATTTTCTGAACTATAAATTTCTCCTCTCCTGGTTTAATTCTGCTCTCTCTAGGGCCAAACCACACTACTTTTCCTGACTCCTGAACACTCACAAATCCATTCCATGCCACTTATTCTCGGTATTTTACTTACTTCTCCAACCTTGTCCTTCCACTTCCTATCCTTCCTTCACTTCTCCTTAAGCCTTTGCTGACCACTTTACAATAAATGCAAGGTGAATGCTATCCACAATGAGATTCCTTCTGTCCCTTTCCCCTAACTGCTTCTACCTAAACCTCCTCCTTCCACTCGACCCATGTCTTCTATTAACAAGTTGAATGTTTCTAAACTGATTTTCTCTTCTACCTCTACCACATGACTTCTTGATCTCATCCCCTCACACCTTATCAAAACTGTTACTGTTTTAGTTCCCACTCTCACCCATATTTGTAATTCCTCCTTGTCCTTTGGCACTTTACCATCCTCATTTAAGCATGTGGTAGTCACACCTATTCTCAAAAACCCCATAGAACCTACATGTCATAGAACCTACACACCTTGTATCCCTCCTGCTTTTTGCCACCAAACAGCTAGAATGTCTTGTTTTCTCCCATATTAGGAAATTTCTTAATTCCTCCTGGGCTTCTTACAAAATGGTTTTCATACAGCCTACGCAACAGAGATTGTGCTCATTAAAATAGATAATAATATATAGGGGCGTGAAAAAGTACAGTATGTGATCTACTTAGGTATTTCACATATTTCACATATTTAAAACCTAAAATGTTATTCGGTGAAAAGTTTCTGTGTGGAGTTTATGGTGCTGCCTTGTTTTCTTTTCCCACTTTAGTCTTTGTACGAGTGGTTTCTGGGGAAACAGGAACTGTAGGTTTGTATCAGCAGGCATCCTTCTCTTTTTTAGACTCTTTAGCGCTAAGACTTGAACAGCTCAGCATTAAGAAGGTTCTTGCGTTCTTAGAAGCTGGATTGATCTGTCATTGAAGCACAAGAGTTCTGATCAAAATCAGTGAGTATGTTAATACAATTTCTTTGTGAATTTATGTACAGTAATGCTGATGTCACAGGGGCAACATTCAGCACAAGTTGTTAATATTGGGTGGGGCTTAGTTGTAATTAGTTGTCTACTGTTGCAAGATGTCCAAAGTAGGAGTATAGTGGTACCTGCAGCTTTACCTGTAAAATACAATAAAGATGCAATACACATTCATTACACAATACACATTCATTAGTATTTCAGTGCATTTTGAATAGCAGCCATGACAAAAAAATAACAAAGAAACTAGCATTAAAATAATGGACATGTACAAGAAGGGATTCTCAAGAAGAGAAATCCAATGGTAGCTACTTCAAAGGGGCATTGCTGTGACACTAAACTGTGTTTGGTATCATGTTCTTGGGCAAACAATGGTTCATAAGATACAGTAGTTCCAAGGGTCAGAACCAAGTAAGTTAAGTACTCTATATACTTTTATCTCTATTGTTTTTATTCACACAACATGTACTGTTTGTCTATGTGTCTGTACTCTTTTTCACCTAGTTAATCTTTTCTGTCACAGTGAAATGATTTGGCTCATGGATGAGCGTTCTGCTGCCGAGATTGGGGATATTCTGCAAAAGAAGCAGATATTACAGTGTCTAGGACTAGCATCAGACTAATGATACAGATGCAGCAGCCGTTATTCGAACAAATCACGGAGCCGTTTTCATGTGCGCTGCTGTACTCCACGCGGCCAATCACGCGGTTGCTTTGTTTGAATTTCATGGATCCCGATTTCTTTTGGTGCAATTCTTCGCGTTTCCATGGCAGAAATGAATGAATTGTATAGGTAGTCCTCGTTATCCAACATTTCACTTTACAACGAATGGCATATCCAACACTTTACAATGCAACCCTAAGGGCCGTTATTCGAAGCCAGAATGCGTTACCCAACACCTGAATGCGTTATCCAACGCTCACCGCCACTTTACAACGGTTTCACTATCCAACGCAAATTCCAGAACGGATTCCGTCGGATAACCGAGGACTGCCTGTAATGTGTATGTAGCCCCGGTCTTGTTTTGGTCCCGAAGACCCCCTCTGTACCCTGCCGAGCGGTCGTGGGTGCCGCTGGAGCCAGCGACGGACCCGCCGGCTGCTCGCGAAAGTGGGGGCCGGAGCAGGGAGCGCTCCGAGTCCCTGGAGTCCCGGCGGTGCACCCGGCTAGTGGGGGCCGCCATTACAGATGCCCACGCAAGCACCGTGCTCACGCATGCGCGGGAGCAGCTAGGAGTTTGCGGCGGCCATTAGGGGCTCGCGCATGCGCAGGGCAAGCGCGCACGCGGCCCCAATGTATTTGCAGCCTCTGCGGGACTACAGTTCCCAGGAGGCTTAGGGCCAAGTCCCCCAGGTGTTTGCAAGCGGCCAATACCTTACAAGTATTACAACCTTACAAGGTTACTGGGAGAGCAGAAAGAGATACATTTCGCGGACTTAGGCAACGGCAGTTGGAGCTGGGAGCAGGAAGGGTGTAGGGAGCGAATGGCTCCTACACCAGGTAAGATAGTTCCCCAGATCCCAGGAAGGCCCCAATCCCCACCAGGGTAGGGGGTAAGTACTGAGGGACGGCCCCTAGGTTAGGGACCCTGCCCTTAGCAGTGTGTGGCGTGTGTAGTCTTGTCAGTGCCACGGCTGTCAGTGCTGTGTGCGCTGACAAGTAGGCACAGTGTGTGTGTGCAGCACGGTTGCTGCAGGTACAGTGTGAGTGCAGTGTGTTGCTGCAGGTGTTAGGTTGAGTTAGTCTGAGGGGATCCGGGTGGTGAAGGGAGAGGTAGAGCGGGTGCAGGGGGTCAGTGACCCACCTGCATAGGACAGGCTACCCTGTAGGGCCCTAGGAGTGTTCCCTGAAGTCACCAAAGTTTGCTGTGCTGCAGGGACGCCCATAGTGGTAGCGAGCATCACCCTTTACTGTGTAGACAGCTAGGGACAAAGGGACAAGCGTGCGGAGCAGGTTTTGCTGGCAAGTCGTTTGGGACCAGACGGCTGGACATTGAGACCCAAGAGGCAGACCGCTGATTAATCTGACCCTTTGCGAAGAGGTACCGGTCACCACCGTGACCGGAAGGTATATTGTAACATCAAGTGCACCAACACCGGTCAACAGGCGCTGATCCCGCCTTAGGCTAAACTATTTAGGAACACTGAGCGAGTGGCTAAAGAACTGAGCCTATACCAACATTACCGTACATGGACACGGTGTGGAGCACGCGGTAGCGGGACTGAGACAGTACTCATTAGGAGCGTGGCTGAGCCACTACCATTATAGGGACGGTACCAGTTATTAGGGTGTTACGCATTGCTGCTAAGGTTATGTATTAGGATATGCTGTGTGTGTGAATTGATATGTGTTAATGCTACGTTGCATTATAGAGTGATAAGGTTACCGTGCATTATCATTATTACAGTAAAGTTGGTTGCATCACATGTGTGTGTATGTATTTCTTGCCCAGGGGAATCTCACATCACGGGGATCATGGGTAAGTGGAGTCGCTGCGCTATAAGTGTTACCCCAGGCGCCCAGCTAGCGGAGGCTCAAATCTCCTGGAGCCGCAGGTGTTGTACAGTGACCAGTAGTTCCTTTGGGAGGGTTCAGAAAAAGGGCTCAATGTACATTACAATATAGTGTCAATTTGCAGGTGTTTAAAAACCAGAACACTAAAATCCAATTTTCTGCACGCGGTCATGACACGCCATGACATGGGTATTCTGAGATATACAATGCGTGATATGTTTGAATAACAGCCGCTGCATCTGTATGTAATTTGGGCTGGACTTTTGGATGCGTGAGTTAAAGTGATTTACTGTACATGTACTTTTTATGTACATGCCAAGTGATATATGTGGACATTATATTATTTTCTATTCCTTCCTCCTAACCAATTTTTTCTTATTATTGTAGAGTGTTTCCCTTGATAAGGGATGTTAACAAAATTAAAAGTGTTGACCAACTGCGTGCATGGTTTGTTAGTGGAGAAAAATTTGAAGATGTAAAATGTTCATTTGAGACATCATTTGCCCTGAAAAGATTTTTCCACTATGCCATTCTGGAAAAAAATTATTTATTGCTGAAACCTTTTCCAAAGCCTCCATTCATGCTTCATTTGTGGGGGAGCAATCTTAAGACTTGACCAAGTACCCATACTGTAGTTATATTTGAAAGTGACCACTTTCTGGTTTCAGTGTTGTAAACAATAGTACAGATGCAGCCTTATGGGTCGGTCACGCTGCCCTCACGAAATGTGCTATGGGCACGTTTTTTATTCTCACCGAGCTCCAGTAAGGAGACTAATGGCTGATCAGGATTAACACATCAGGGGTCCCTGCTTCAGAATGGGACTCCTGCTGTGTCCTACCGGGCTGCATCAGTCTGTAAGAGATGTGCAGAAAGAGTAGACAGAATCAGTCACTCTCAGTGCACGCCTCTAGCAGGCGATCACGCTGCTTTAATTTTAATAACACATTATTGAAGCAGTGGGTCTCCAGAGCTGAACCATTTTCATTTCAGCCCAGGGACACCCTGCTTCCCAAGTTACAGGCCTGATATGGGGTGCCAGTATCACCGCCATGTTTAAATTCTCCCGAGGCACGGCCCACGTGACAAGGACATTTAAACAATGCAGGGAGATACCGGCACCCCATACCAGGGCCTGTAACTCAGAAAGCAGAGGGTCCTCATGGCTAAAATTAATGTGGCTCGGCTCTGGGGCCCCTACTACAATACTGTTATTAAAATAAAATAAAAGCAGCTTAATTTCCTTAGCAGCTAGCCGTTAAAGCGAAATAGGAGTTAAGCTGGGGTACCTGGTTTATTTGGGGTAGAGGGTGTGGGTGAAGTGGGTAGTTGCCTCAGGGTAGGTGGTTAGGCTTACCAGGAACTTTTAGGAAGGGTTAATGGAAGTAACCGCTAAGGTAATGAAGTGGTTAACCCTTCCCACAACCTACCCAAGAGGCCTAACCACCCACCCGGGGGCAACTACCCCCTTCACCCATTGCCTCTAGCACCAGTAAACATTAAAATAAAATACAAACACCAATACACACTTTGATTGCCAGGGTGGTTACCTATACCCTCAATGGGAGCAAAGATAATGAATGGGCACCCTACTACCCACCCCCTCTACCCCAACAACCCCTACCTAACATATACAGTACAGTAGTGGGCAAAATCCCTATTATTCAGATCTCGATAAAAAAGCATTTGCCCATTCAAAAATAAAACATTACCAAAACATTATCCAGCCAGCATAAAGTAAATAAAAGTTGTACTTACCCCTGCCAGGATGAAGGCTGTCCTCATCATCCTCATCTTCACTGGGCAATAACAGTAAAATAAAATAAAAAATTAACTACTGACCTGTAACCCCTTAATCACCTTAGCGGTCATTAACCGCTATGGTGATTAAGGGGTTAACCCCTGCTACCCAACCGGGAGGCCTGGCCACCCTCCCCGGGGAAAAAAACTCTGGATAAATAATATTGTAGAGTCTCAACTGCTCATTTTACTGCTAAGTCCTATTTTTTATAGCAGTATATTTTATTTCACTAAAGAATAACCTTCGGCTTAAGAACAAGATTGGATGTGCCACGTGACAAGACTGCCCTTAGGCCTACATAGAGACATCTGTCTAGACAACAAAGGGTTATTTAAACCAGGACTTTTCAGAGTGGGGGCTTTGGGCAAGCACCTTTTTACTTCGTCAAAAGCCCAGTGGCATTTTTTGTTCAGACAAATTGGGTAGGGGCACTTTTTTGTGAGGTCGGACAGGGCCACAGTAATCATGGAGTAGTCTGGGATAAACCTCCAGTAATATCCAGCTAGCCCTAGAAGTTAGTTACTTATGTATTTGTCTGTAGATTGAGAGCTTCCCTTATGGCATATACCTTACTCTTCCACCATTTACTTGCCTTACATCCACACAGAACAGTACTTTCTTATCTGATTTGGGTACTAGAACAAAAAGACTCTTCTATAACCCCCAGTTTCAACCTTTCTTGGACCTCTTTCTGGAATATATCCTTCCTACTCTCACATTGCCTGTATGGGCGAGACTATATTTTCACTCGGGTTCAGTAATGATTTAATGGCAAATCAGATGGGTTTTCCCCAGCCTTTCTGAAAAAACTCTTTAAACTGGAGAACGGTTCCTGCCGTTGTTCGTGGGATAATTGTTTTTCCCATTGTTATCTAATTATGACTGTCTCTTCTTCTACAGGAAGTTGGGGACCCAAATCTGTACTCCCATTCACCGGATGGATGAACAAGGATTCCTCAATATTCTAAGATCGATTACACATTGGACCACATCTTTAGGAGGGAATGACTATTCCTCCCAGGATTCTTTTAAAAGATCAAGACACCTAGAGGTTCCCAGCCATACAATAATTCAAATGGGGAAAACCCTGTAGAGGATTGGGGAATTTCCCGTACCGCAAAAAGGGGAGTAGATATCCCAATCTCTTTGTTCTGAGGTAACAAACTTTCAAATCATAGACATCAAGGTTCAGTTGAACCTCTCCACCAGCCCATCCGTTTTCAGATTGTACACCGAAATTCTTACCAACTTCACGTCCAATACCTTCAAAACATTCTTCATTAGTTTGGACTTGAAGTTGGTTCCTTAATTCATCTTAGGAAGCCCTAACCTAGAGAATAACTCGACTAATATTGGGTAGCTTAATCCACCACCACCAGGATAAATGTATGTCACTTCGCACAGGGCTCTAGTAGACCTACAAGATCTATTCTCACCCTGTCAAATGGGATGTCTACCAAGGGGAAGGGAATCAATGTGGCTGGTTTATGATTCTTCTAGCTGATCAGTTGCCACTCTAGTCAGCTTGGACAGAATTTAGTTATATCCAAGTTTCCCAGGCCAGAAGAATCGGAACAGAATATGGTGTGTTTTCTGTCCTGGCACAAGTGTCCCCCCAATGGTACAGCATGGGCTAATTTGAATACTGCTATTAGGAATATTTTGGAGACCAGAATTTGTTGGGTAATTCCTTCTGTTTGAATATCCTTGGTCACCCAGAACAAGATATCAGCCATTAACATGAAATGAAAAGCTTTTACCTGAACAATTATTTGGTAATTTCATATTACCATCTTCTTGTACTTTTAAGCCAGAACTGGGTCATCCCTCCCTCTTAACCTGAAAACAAGGAGTGTGAGTTCCAGCAGACCTATTACTGTACTATAGGCCTCGCTTTTTACTCCCTCTTCACTTACCCCAACAATGCAGGTAAATTCATATCATATTTACCTTGAGCCAAGCCAGTCACGTTTCTCCTTTTTTCCCCCTTTCAGGACATGGTGATTCGTTGTTTCTGGAGATAGAGTTCAGTGAAAAATGGGAACAGGACCCCAGGGGTTTTCTGTTTTGGAGGACCTGACTTGGGATAAATTACAGATAACAGGAAATGGTAATAGGGCTAATCCTGGCCCAGTACAATAGGAGTGGGTAACCACTGAGCTACCATCACCATGAGGGAAGCATCCTGGTCCTGTATCTGCAAGGATATCTCTCCCATGTGGTATGACCATGGATGAACGGAATATAATACATGGTTTCATAGGAGACCTCCTCTGGGACCACTAGGTCTTTGACCACCAACATCTTAGTGGAGCAGGGCTTGAAAAGTCCTTCTATAGAGTCCTTCCAGAAATAAGGACCAGAGGGAACAATGGACTGGATCCCTCTCAGGTGAGCAGTGGCTATTGTATGGGATAAGGAACAATCCTTACTGGGACAATTGGCTGGCACATGTCTTCACTTTCCGCAGACTGTACAGCAGACCATCTCTGGTTTATAGATATTTGGTGGTCTCCAGAAGGGATGTAGGCTTCTGAAACCTGGGACTGGGTGGACCTTGGGGCCGGTATCGCTGTCCACTCACCATGTCTCTGCTTTGGTTTCCCTGGATTGGAGAATTCCAGCATGGGGTCAGTCCTTGGCAGGAGCAGTCAAAACTTTTATTAACTGTTCTAAAATAACCTGTTCCATGACCTCTTCTTTACTATGTTTTCTGGTCGGAGCCAGCAGGTACACAAATCTTGCAGTTGCTGTGTGATGGCCCATAGTTGGTCCTTGGGTTTACTTCGATAGATCTGGATCCAGTGTCAATAGGTCTCCAGGGTCAGGCCTGGTCCAAAATGGTGGCCTTGACTTGTTTATGGTCCTACTCTTACTCTGTGGAGAGAGCTTGGTTGGCTGAATGTGCTTCTCCAATAAGTAGTGGTGCCAAAGTAGTGGCCCGGCAATCCATAGCCCAGCCATGTGCAGTGGCCACTCTATCAATGTAGAAGTAATCCTTCTTGGTCATCTGTTACCTTCGTTTTAAGCAGCAGTAGTGGCGGGTTGCCGTGATGTTTCGGTCTGACCAAAACCATGACTTGGGCATTTGTCTAGAGGGGAAGAATGTTTGTTGGGGGGACTGGGGGAAGTTTACCCGGGGAGGTGTTAGGCCTCCTGGGAGGTTGCAGGAGGGGTTAAACCTTTCATTACCATAGCGGTTAGCTAATGAAGGGGATTATAAATGTACTTTAATATTGTTAATATATTTTTTATTATAGCTGACCATTTATTGCCAATGTGTATATACTACTATACTGTAGGCCCTCCATTGAGAGGGCCTAGTTATCCACAGTCACAATCAAGGATTTTATGTAATTCACTTATTTTAAATGTAATTTTTTTCTTATATATGTCGGTTTTATTTTAATTAATGCCCCAAACCACTATTAACCTAATTTGGCTAATAGGGATATTGGGCAAATAGTCTAGTGGGGGCAGGGGTAGTGGGGTGGGTGATGGGAGTAGTTGCCCTGGGTGGGTGGTTAGGCCTACCACGGGCTGGTAAGAAGGGTAAATCCCTTTGTTACTTTGGCGGTTAGTTAAGCATTCCATGACAATTCTTTACTAGGCACTAAGGTGGGCAGGGAGGGGGAGGGTAGGTAGTGTATATTTTTTATATTTTAACCCATTTGGTGCCTGTGGTTACCTTGGTAACTGCAGTCATCAAACAGGTTAATATTATTCATATCATAGGCTTCTGTAATAAAAGTTATTACAGAAGCCTATGATAGAAATATGGTCATGAAGCAGGGTCATTAACACATGTATTAACACATGTATTAATGGCTGCATTAATTCCCACATCACGATTTAGCCTGAATAAATATTGTGTTAATGTTCATATTTTTTTATTCGGGTATGATATAAGCTCCACTTTAACTGAGTTTGATGTATCCAGCCCAATATGGCCAAAATTGCAAGCATATTTTAGAAGGGGCTTCCAGTTCTTCCCTTTCATCCGGCCCCCATTTCCCTCCAATGCCTATGTTCTCTATTATCTCTCCCGGCACTCTCTCTCGAGCTCTCCAGTAGCAGCACCCACCATGTGGTAGAGTTTGCTTGATCAGGTGGGGACTTGTGAAATGCGTACGGTGTAGGGTAGAACTACACTGCAGGAGGCTAAAGCGGAGTTCCTACTTCCCCATGTTACTTCACCCACCAGGGTGCCATACCAAGCTGTGGTTGCTGCTACTGAAGTACTCAGGAGAATGCAGAGAGCCAGAACAGAAGATGTTAGCATTGGAAGAAACCCGTGACTTTTGAAAAGGTAAAAACTGGAAACCTCTGCAGCCCTCTCAGATGTATCTGTCATTTTGGACATATGGTATGTGTTTTTGTTTTTTTCTTGGTTGATGTATTAAAGATACTGTACTATGGAGTGCTATTTGGTCTGCTCTTCTATTTTATCCTTTCTTTACTGGTACTAGCAGCTTGGGAAAACCACTTCAGTAGGAGGCATCCACTTTAACCCCTGCCAACACCTTGAGGACTATCTAAAAACTTGTTGCAGATGGTTTGTACTAACATCAAGGAATACTAGAAGACTGTTACTGGAAAGTACTGTACTAACAATTACTAACTTTGATTTTGAAGTACTTCTTGAACTGCATCCTACAGTACTGTGAACACAAAGGGACTGTTTATTTGCATAATGTAGAAGCTGTCTGCATGCTCCTTGAAATGCCTTGATCACATAAGTACTTCCACCATTGATCTGTCGCTGTGTAACGGCACACTGTATTGATTCATTAATGCCTTAACCTTCTCTTTTGACAATCTTTAAATCTTGAATTCATGTGCTTCATGTAATCCAGTGCTTCCCAATATGTATGCGATAAGAGAGAGTGGTGCTTTTGCAACAACCTATATTACCAAAGACACCACCACAACTGACTTTTTTTTCTACACTGTTGCTTGTCTTGTAAGAAAAGGTTGGAATTACTCATCGATTAAATTACACATCTAACCTTGGTACATTTACTTTGATGCTAGGTGATACATGGTGACAATTTTAAAGAAAATAACCTTGATACATAGGCTTATTTAAAAAAAAATAACATTGTAGATATTGTCTAAAAATAAATATAACTTTGTAATCTATCTTAAGTAAATACTATATTTTCCATGTCTTAAAGAGTGGAGATGTCTCACTTTTCTAGCATATATAAAGCACAGGACCTATGCATCTTGTCTGACTTATTGTCTCTCTTCTTTAATCCAATTTCGTGTAAGAATCAGAGATATCTTATTCTTTTTAGTTGATTAATTTTTAAAAATAGAAAGCATAGGGTGTGACAGCTCTAGCATGGATATTTGAATTCTTCCATTAATCTTCTTGACTTCCCTGGGTCTTTTTATAAAAATTCAAAAAAAAAAAAAAACACAGTAGAAAGAAAGAGAAGGGTAATGTAATAGATTGTTCACTTTTTAACTAGCTCAGTGCTATTACAATCATTCTGTCTGGTGCTAAGTAAAGTGTATGGACCTTATTCAGTAAGCGTGGATAAGGCACTTATCGACAACTTATCGGACAAAATGGCGACTCATATTCAGTAAGCCTTGGTGTGGGCGATAACGGCCTGTATCGCCGAAAAATCTTATGACCAAAATCAAATCGCCGACTGAGCGGCGATAAGCAACTTATCGACAATTTTCAGAATGATCATAAACACGCGCAATTCTAGTAGCCGCGATTTGCCTATCCTCGCCTTTCGCGGCCCTAAAATGGCGATCTTATCACCAAATCAATACGCCACAACATTTTGGCAGATTGGTGGGGAGATGCGTCGATGAGCGGCGATAAGTCTGGACTTTGAAAAAAGTTGGCCTTTTTCCTGCATAGAATTGATGCCGGGGGTCTCCGGAGCTGATACACATTAATACCAGCACTGGAGCCCCCCGGCATGCATCCGAGGCAGGAAAAAGGCATTTACAGCCACTTCATTACATTAGCAGTTAACCGCTAAGGCAATTAAGTGGTTAACCACCCGTGTCAGGCTTATTGTGGGTAGCGGGGGTAGGTGAAGGGGGTATTTGGCCCTTGATGGGTGTTTAGGCCTTGCGGGGGGGAGGGGGTTTGCAGGTGGACTTAACCCTTTCATTACCTAAGCGGTAATACCGCTACGGTAATGAAGGGGTTAACCCTACCGCTACACACCAGCACGATCTAAACACCCATCCTTGGGGCTTATACCCCGTTCACCCACCCCCGCTACACACAATAAAAACAACACACACACACCAGCCCAAAAACCCACCTCCTAGGCCACAATAAAATTGCAATATTTAATATACATCAATACTCCCCCCCCTCGTGCCCCCCATAATGTAAAATCATTATTTATTTTTTAACATACAGGATTCATACCCCAGACCTACGGTAGTACCCGGTGATCCCAACGGGTGTCCGCAGGCCCCACAGTGCACCAGAGGGGGTGCCTACAGGGTCTGAGAGTCCACGGATGGTTCCCGCCAGGCACAATGGGCCTCCAGGTGGTCCCCGTGGGTCACCGTGGGCCACAATGGTATCCATGGGTGGGCCCTCGACTGTCTGGGGGTCCCCGGGTCAACCCCACAGGTGTCTGAGGCCCTCTGGTGGTTCCCACGGGGATCTGGGAGCCATCGGGTGGTCCATGTGGGTCTACGGGGCCCCCACAGCTGTGGGGCCCCTTGTTCTTTCCCGCAGGTGTCCCCCGTTGGCCCGCAGGTGATACCCGTGTGAGTCCCGGGGGTCCTCAGACCTAAGGTACTAACCCTGTATGTTAACAAATAAACATGGCCTACATTTCAATTAATCCCCCCCTCTGCCAAAACACAGTATGGTAATGGGCAAAATAACCATTATCCAGATGGATAATAGATTATTTGCCCATTATTAAACACAAAAACCTGCATAAATAAAGTAAATAAATACAGTTCTATTACCACACCAGCAGGTCCCTCTGTCCTCCATTGCCAGAAAGCATTCTTACATAATAAAGACATTCTAATGGTCCCTAACCCTTTAATCACCTTAGCGGTTAATAACCGCTATAGTAATTAAGGGGTTAACCCACCCTGCCCCGCTACCCACCCTGGAGGCCTAACCACCCACCCCGGACTGACTATACCCACCCTGTACCCATTGAGTAGTACAGTGGTAAATTGTACCCATATAATAATAATATGGGCATGATAAGCCTATATAGCACTCAATGGGAACCCTAATAACAATACATTGATGCACCAAACACACAATGATAAAACATTAAAAAACTCCAAAAAAAACACACTTCACTAAATAAAAACAGAAGCCAGCTAAAACAATGAATAGAAGCAATAACAAGAACAACAATTAATTAATTAAACCACTAACCAATCAAAGCAATTAATTAATCAAAATCAGAATTCTTATAAACAGTAACCAATTAATTACTAGACCAACTCAAAAATAATTCTAACAGTAACCAATCAAAACAATTAATTAATGCAACATTAATGAATTAATTGAAACATTAAACTACAAAGAAATAAAATTAAAAAATATCAGAAACAACCATTAAACGCATAAGCCAACACAATACATCACTCATTAAAAAAGAAAAACAATCGCCAACATTTTATTTCAATCAAGCTGAAAAATACCAAATAATTACATCCACATAATAAACTAACATTGCAAAAAACAGCAACAATACAAAGCCACAAATGCCCTGATTATATATGATCTGTACTCAAAAGTGGTACAGATTAATATATTATCAGTCAATGTTCAAATATAAAAAATGAAAAAATCACCTCCAATGTAAAAACCTGTAAAAAAAGACATTTGCAAACATGCAATATATTACTTGCCATTAGAAGCTCTGGCCCTCCGACTCCTGAGGAAACAGGAAGCTCAAGTACCGCGAAGGCCTCAAACAGCATCCGCCATGAAGATCCAGATCAGGTACCCAAATCTTCTTTCTTCTTTCTTTAATCACCTTCTTCTATCTTCATCTGTCACCATTTCTTGATCTTCTTAATCTTCTATCTTCTTCTTGTAATCCAAAAAGCCCCATATAGATCCCAACCGATGTTGTCTCGTCGTCTTCTTGGGATCAAATGAGACGTCATGGCCTTAAACAGGGCTTGTGACGTCACATTTTGCCTCCGACTGGTTTAACAGCCATTGGCTGTTAAAACCATGTGCCGACTTAAAATTTTTTTTTTTTAGTGACGTCACTTAAAGGGAATGATGACAGCAAATCAGAATGGCTGTGCTTCATTTGACTTTAAGATGACATCACTAAATCCAAAATGGCCGGCATCACATGGTATTTCAGCCAATCAGATTGAGCCAATGAGAGTGAAGGTTCAAGATTGAGAGAGAAGGGGAGAAGAATGAGAGAGAAGGAGGAGAAGTGAAAGAGAGGGGTGGGCAAACTGTGATAGAGAAAGCGGGAGGAAAGTGAGAGAGAGGGGGAAAAGTGAAAGATAAGGGGAGAAGAATTAGAGATAAAGAGGGGTAAATTGAGAGTGAACGTGGGAATATAGAAAGAAGGGGGAAGAGTGAGAGAGAAGGGGAGAAGAGTTAAATAGAATGGGGAAAGAGTAAGAGACAAGTGGGGGAAGATTTAGAGAAGGGGCAAAAGTGAGAGGTTGGAAAAGAGGAGTGGGAGAGAATAGAGGGAAAGGAAGAGAGAGAAGTGTGAAAGAGAAGGGGCGAGAAAAGTGAGAGAGAGGGAAGAGAGAGCGAGAGAAGATGGGGAAAGAGGTAAAGATAAGTGGGGGATAGAGGGAGAGATAAGGAGGGGAGAATTGAGAGTGAAAGGGGGAATATAGAAATAAGGGGGAAGAGGGAGATTTTAAAGGGGCAAGAGTGAGAGCAAAAAGGATTAAGAGAGAATGGAGGGAAGAGTGGGAGAAAAAAGGGGGGACAAGTCAGAGAAAAGGGGGAGTAGAGTGAGAGATAAGGAGAGAAAAAGTGAGAGACAAGTGGGAGAAGATCAAGAGAAAAGGGGGAATAGAGTGAAAGAGTTGAGGGAGAGTAAGATAATGGGACAAAGAGTGATAGAGAAGGGGGATAAAAGTGAACAAGAGGGGGAGAGAGTGAGAGAAAAGGTAGGATAGAGAGAAAAGATGGACAGAGTTAGAAAGAAGGGGGCACAGTAAGAGAGATGGGGTGAAGAATAATAATATTGGGAAGTGGGTTAAAGAAGGGTTCAAGAGAGGGAGAAGGGGAGAAGCGTGAGAGAGAAGGAGTAAAGAGTGAGAGAGAAATGTGATAAGAGTGAGAGAGGAGGAGAGTAAAAGAGAAGCGTGGGGAAAGTGTGATAAAGAAGGGGGAGAAAAGTGTGACAGAGGCAAGAGAGTGAAAGAGTTAGGGATAAGTGGGGGAAGAGTGAGAGATACAGAGGGGGAAAAAGAGAGGGAAGAGGTCTAAGAGAGATAGAAGTGGGAAGAGTGAAAAAGAAGTGAGGAAAAGTGCGAGAGAAAGGGGGGAAAGTGAGAGAAAGGGGAGAAGGGTGGGGAAAGAGTGAAAGAAAAGAGGGGGCAGCATTAGAGAAAAGAGAAAGAGATGGAATGTAAGCGGAGAATGAGAAAGAGAAGGGGGAGAATGAGAGAGAATCAGGAACAAAAAGGATAAGCGAAAGAGTGAGAGAGAAAGGGGAAGAGTGAGAGAAAGGAGGAGAGAATGAGAGAAAGTAGAGTGAGAAAAGGGAAGTGAGAGAAATGATGAGTGAAAGAAAAAGGGGAGAGAGAGAGAGTGACAGGGTAGAAAGAGAGAGTGACAGGGTAGACTTAAAGAAATGAAGGATGTAGAGTGAGAGAAAAAGGGCGAGTTAGGGAGTGAAAGTGGGGGCAGTGTGAAAGAAATGAGAGGGGAGAATGATAGGTGAAAGGGGGAGTGAGAGAAACGATATAGGGGCCTATTCTATAAGCCTTCATAACTCACTTATCGAGCACTTTTTGGCCAAAATGTCTACTGCTATTCAGTAAGCCTCAATAAGTGAATGATAAAGGAATAAATCGCTCAAAATTTCAGCCGTCAAAAACAGATCAGCGGTTGACCAGGCACTTATCGTCAGATTCTGAAACTCATGCAATTTTAGTAGACTCGATTAGTTTATCGAGGCTAATCACGGCTCTAGGATGGCGAGTTTCTCACAAAATCCTAAACTAACTGCTAAGGAAATGAAGGGGTTAACTACCAGTGCCAAGTTGATTGTGGGTAGCGGGGGTGGGTGAAGGGGGTATTTGGCCCTTGGTTGGTGTTTAGGCCTTGCGGGAGGGGGGGGGATTGCAGGTGTAGTTAACCCCTTCATTACCTTAGCGGCTAATACTGCTAAGGTAATGAAGGGGTTAAGTTCTCCCACAAACATCCATCCTTGGGGCTACTGCCCACTTCAACCAATCCCTCTACCCACAATAAATAAACATGCACATAACAACCCTACTACCCACCTCCTCTACCCCCAACAACACACCCCCCCACCCCCAACACATACAGTACTGCAATAGGCAAAAATACTATTATCCAGATATGGATAATAGTGTATTTGCCCACTGTAAAGCAAACATTACCCAGCCAGCATAAATAAAGTAAATAAATCTTCCTACTTACCCCTGCCATCATGAAGGACGTCCTCATCAGCATACTGCAGGTCCATGTCCTACGTTGCCAGAAAGAGTACATAAAAAAATACAATCTAAAGGTCCCTAACCCCTTACCGCTATAGTAATTAAGGGATTAACCCCTGTCCCCTGATACCAACCTGGGAGGTCTAACCACCCACCCGGACCCACTATACACATAATACCGCTAAGTTAATGAAGTGGTAAAGCCCTCCCGCTACCACCCGGCAAGGCCTAAACATCCATCCTTGGGGCTACTACCCCCTTCAACTAATCCCTCTAACCACAATAAATCAAAATACACACAACAACCCTACTACCCACCTCCTCTACCCCCAACAACACACCCCCCTGCCCCCAACACATACAGTACAGCAATAGGGAAAATTACTATTATCAAGATATGGATAATAGTGCATTTGCCCATTGTAAAGCAAACATTACCCAGCCAGCATAAATAAAGTAAATACATCTTCCTACTTACCCCTGCCATCATGAAGGGCGTCCTCATCAGCATACTGCAGGTCCATGTCCTCCGTTGCCAGAAAGAGTACATACAAAAAAACAATCTAAAGGCCCCTTACCCATTAACCACCATAGCGAATTATTACCGCTATATTAATTATGGGGTTAACCCCTGTCCCCTGCTACCCACCCGGTAGGCCTAACAACCCACCCGGACCCACTATACATACCCTCTACACATAGACATGATTGGCACAGCGGTATATCATACCCATATGATATGGGCATGATAAGCCACTATAGAGTTGCACTCAATGGTTAACTTAATACAAATCATTAAGCCAAAAATACACAATAATAAAATAAATACACAAGCACCTAAACACCCCAACAATAAAATAACTAAATAGCCTAAAAGTACACATCACAAATAAATATCTATCACCAAAATAGCAAAATGATTACAATTATGTTAATCCAAAAAAATATAATTAAATAAACAACTATCCAAGCAAACTATTAAACAAATAAATCCAGTAGCCAAACAATCAATTAGATAAATAAAAGCAATGGTGGTTAACCCCTTCATAAGGTAATGAAGCTTTTTAATATAAAAATATTAACTAGTGTAGATTGGTAGGGGGTCTCCGGTGCAGGACCGCATTGATTTCAGGTCCCGTACTCCCTGCTTCCCAAAATAAAGGCCCCGTTATGGGGTGTCGGTATCTCCTATGCATTTAAATGCCCCACGTCACGTGACCATGGGAATAAAATGCATAGCAGATACTGGCACTCCATAACGGGGCTGTATCTCGGGAAGCAGGGCCCCCCGGACCTCAAATTAATGGGGTTCTGCTAGGGAGACCCCTTGCTCATCTACACTAGTATAAAAATTAATATTAAAATACATCAATCTCTGGACAGATTTGCGCAGGGAGAGACGGCTCTTTCTCTGTGCAGCTCTCTGCAGCTAAAACAAATCGCCGGATTTGACCTTTTGAGAGGCGATCATCACGTTGTCGGCTACATGCTCATTTTGGGAATTTTGTTATCACAGGTAATCGAGGCTTTCTGAATACCGGGATAGGTGATAACAACGCTCAAAAAAACTGGTAGCGTAACCGACACAGCCATTTTTTTTTGACGGCTTATAGAATAGGCCCCACAGTGAGCGAAAGGAGAGTAGGGGATAGTGAGTGAGAGAAAGGGACGGGGAGAGGAAGGCCAGTACGGTAAGAGAGAGTGAAGGGAGCAAGAGAGAGAAAGCTGGGAAGGTAAGGGAGTCGCAGGTGAGAAGAAGAGTATAAAAAAAGTTGTGATTCACAAATATTTGTAATTAATTGTGAATTCAAAAGGGTATATACCCTAAATAATGTATATAACTACTCAATTATGTGCTATATCAATACAAAGACTGGGAGAATAATATCTCAAGTGAATATAGTGAAGTTATACAAAGGAAAAAATAATATTAAATAGTGTTTTTTATATATATACAGCTTAACCCCATTATAGCACGGTCCTCGGAGGCCACCCATGACAACCGCATTATAAACGGGGTCGCGGAAAAAAAATGGCCGCCGAAAAAAACATTTTGTTTTTTAAAGGTTTTTTTTTTAAAGGTTTTTTTTTTAAATGTTTTTTTTCCCCACCGAAGGGGGAAAGCTGAGAACTTTCCCAGCATTCCCAGACCCGGTGGGGCAGCGGCAACAGCGCGCAGCACTTATCTGGCATCTGGCAGCTCTTCTCCCTGTCTCTGCTTCCTGCTTGTGCTTCCGTCTTGCTAGAGCAAGCTCCCTTAAAGAGACAGTGTGTATCTGTGTGTGTGTGTGTGTATTTGACTGTGTGAGACTGTGTGTGTGTCAGTGTGTCAGTGTGTGTGTGTGCAGTGTGCTGTGTGTGTGTGTGTGTGTGTGCAGTGTGCTGTGAGTGTATGCAGTGTGCTGTGAGTGTATGCAGTGTGCTGTGTGTGTGCTGTGCGTGTATGTAGTGTGCTGTGAATGTATGCAGTGTGCAGTGAGTGTGTGCAGTGAGTGTGTGCAGTGTATGTGCAAAAAAATAAATAAAAATAAACTTTAAAACATTTTTTTTTTTAAATTCGGAGTCCATGCTCAAACCGCTTATATGCGGATCCGCGTTATAGCGGATCGCGCTATAACGGCGTTGAGCTGTATATATATATATATATATATATATATATATATATATATATATATATATATATATGTATATATATATATATATATATATATATATATATATATATGTGTATATATATATATATATATATATATATATATATATATATATATATATATATATATATATATATATATAAAACATTATTAATGTGAATGGGTATAATGGGAGTAAAAAGAAAAGATACTTACATAGCACATGTAATGTCCCCTGGATTAATTTGCTGCTCTTGATTACAGACAGACCAGTCTGTGAGTATAACAAGGGGAAAAAATCAAAAAGGAGCACCCAGAATCCAATATTTAGAATGCAAGCAATTTACTGACAGACATAATAATGAACCAGATAATATGTACAGTAAAAACACAGTGTATAAAAGAATAGGACTGAACAATATTACTGCTTGAAACCATATAGCAAACAATTGGTGTTGCATAGAATACAACTGCAATAAGATTCAATCAGTAGATAGAGCAAGTAATAACCTGAATCTCTGATTCTGCCACTACAGATAGTGGATTGAATGTGTATAGAGATCACGCATGGCTATTTGTCCAAGATAGATTAAAAAATGTATAGTGTGGGTGATAACACCACACAACCTGAATAGGGATCAATCAGATCTATTGGCAAAGGATATCGATCTGTCTCTCTGCTGATCCTGCAGTTGGGGCACGAAAGTACCTGTACACTCGGGCCGGAGTCTGGAGCTATAGTTGTTTGGCGCCAGATTAAAAACTGATCTGTTCAGTGTAGAATCCCTCAATTAAATGCAGTTGAGTTCCACTGTGGCTGCCGCCATTCGGGTCTCCAGACAGAGGTGTCCCATCTCAAATGAGCCTGGTTCTTCTCCACAGATTAATGACAAACTCGCCTAGGAGTGATGAATTGGGCACAACACCTGCGCTGCACCCAGGGGGATAATTACCCTGTTCTTGCGACATAGTTAACAAAAAGGACTGGTCATTTATTGATACCGTGAGGAGGGTTAAAGGTACCAATATTCCCACGTGCCGTAGGTTTGAAAACTAGCACCGTTTCAAGTATCAGAGTTGAAAAATAGAATGCCTTGCTCGCAGCTATCAGGCAGACAATATGGTGCAATGCAGGTAATTCAACTAGTTACACCTAAGTTCAAGCCACCCTATGTGTTTCGTAGTGCTCAGCCACTTCATCAGTAGGGTCCCTCTGATTGGGATAATTAGCCTAATTGACACTACATTATAATCAGTTGTGTCAAGAGGTGTAAAAATGTAACTATAAATTGCACACAAAGTAAAAAAGAAAATATATAAAAGATTTACATAATTGGTGACAATGTATCAATGTTATATTGCCAGACACAATGTAAAATGTTACGATGAATTATCAATATATAATTAAAAAAGCATATTTATATAACAAATACTTTTAATTTTAAACAAAATACTTCAACTTGTTTAAACTGTATATAGATAAAAATATGCATACAGTATATGTAAATGCATACATGGATACGAGTAATACATGAGCAGTACAGATGCAGTCAGATGTATTGTCGAGTATTTGTCCAGGAATCCACAGTTGAAAGCTATCTGACCACTGCCTGCTTGCAGCATCCATGCGGAAAGACTAATTGTCCATCAGGATAAACACAGAGTGGGTCCCTGTTCTGAATGCAATTCCCACTGTGTAAATCCTAGTGGGTTGCATCAGTGTGGAAGAGCTGCGCAGTGAGAGCAGACAGAAGCAGTCCATGTCTCTGTGCATCTCTAATAGGCAATCACGCTGCTTTTATTTTAATTATATAGTATTGAAGCAGCGGGACTCCGAAGCTGAACCGTATTAATTTGAGACACAGGTACCCCCTGCTTCTCGAGCTTCAGGCCCCAGTATGGGGTGATGGTATCTCCTGCAAGTTTAAATGTCCTTGTAATGTGATGTGGGAGAATTAAACTTGCAGGAGATACCGACACCGGCAGGGTGTTCTCAGGGCTGCAATTAATACGATTCAGGTCCAGAGACCCTCTGTTTCAATAATATGTAATTAAAATAAAATAAAAACATTGCAATTGCCTCTTAGAGATGCCCAGCGATAGGGACCGATTATGTCTGCTCTCACTGCAAAGCTCTTCTAGACTGGTGCTGCCGGTAGGATTAACGAACCGGAGTCCCATTCAGAGACATGAATCCCAGCTGTGTTAATCCTGATGGAAAATTAGTCAGGCCACGGGGAATCCATGAGCAGGCATTGGTAAGGCAGCTTTCAACAGGTGCTTCCTGGCAGAATACTCAACAATATATCTGGCTATATCTGTACTCTGAAACCCCATGTTTCTGTATTGAAAATGTATTGTCCAGTTCAAGATAAGGTGGCAGCAACTTTGCTTCCTGCTAAGTACTCTGACTTCCAGGGTGTGTTGGACCAAGTGGATGCTGAAGATTTACCGCTGCCTAGAGAATATTACTGTCCTATGGCACTCATGCCTGGCACATCTATTATCTTTGGTCATTTTTACTCACTGTCAGGTCCAGAAACTGATGTATTATGACCTGGAAAACTGGTTTAGACCATGTATAGATACCATGTTCTGAATGAGATCACCATCAAGAATAGATACCCACTATTGCTAATTCCAGAATTGCTAGAAAAAGTAAGGGATGCCTCAGACTTCACTAAATTCGATCTTTGTGGGGCCTGTAACTTCATTCGCATCTGGGTTGGAGATGAATGTAAGACGGCATTTCTAACACGGTTTGGACACTTCGAATATTGGATCATGCACTTTGGACTTTGCAATGCTCCGACTAATTTCCAGCATTTCGTTTATATCTTTTGGGACAGTTTAGATGAATTCCTTGTATATCTTGGTAGAAGCAACAAGAGAACATAAAGTCCATGGTGCAATAAATCATAGAGTATACCAGTCCTTGATTGCAAAAAGTCCTTGACCACAATATTGATGTCAGTCTTTTACTTGAAAACACTGGTCTCACAATGGCTCCTCAGAATTTAATGATTACGTAAAAATAGAAAGGAAACAAACAAACCATTGAGCAGTAACTTCTAAAGACTGGACTCATTCACTCCACAACTAGCTACTGTAGTGCAGACAGTTATTCTAAAACAAATCAGTGGCAATTACCAAAAAGACCCAGGTACATGCTGGGTACATGCTGCAACATTTCAGTGACATTTCTCCAGAGACTAATGGCCCATTGGATTAACAGCGGGGGTCCCTGGCAGTCCCATTCAAACTGAATGGAACTGACAGGGACCCCTGCTATGTTAATCAGATGAGCCATTAGCCTCTGAAGAAATGTCAGTGAAATGTACCCAGCATGTACCCAGCATGTACCTGGCTAGTTTAAGGCAAGTTTAAGGCAAGTTTTAGAATACTCGTTGGCTCGTCTGTACTTACAGCAAGTGAGTAGCAAAAGGCATTGAAAGGTATCTTTGTCTTTAAACTGCAGAGTTGAATCACTGGTTACCATGGGTTCCCCGAATCCCTGATTGTTACGGACTCTCAAAATCACAGTACAAAAGGGATGCATAAAATAGACAAGTACGGTACCAAAATAACAATTTATTATAAAAATCACAAGGAATGCACTCACATATTAAATGGTCTTGGCGTGTGAATTACAATGTGCTGTCCGCTGCATGTGTACTCTGAGCTCGGCGCTAGCAGCTGGGGCCGGTTCCACACCTTCCTACTCCTCGTGGCCAAAACTCTAAATTGGGATCCTCCCCCGATGATGTCACCACAGCGCTGTCAGCTCCTTTCCACTGCTAACGGACTCACGTGAAATTAAGCTCCACCCTACGCGTTTCGTGACCGCAATCGTCACTTTGTCAGGGGTTTGGAGCTTGATTGTTCAGATAGGCTATCTAAAGCTTCAAAAATTAACCCTGTCACTCCCATTGCACATTGTCACATGGAGATTAGGGTGGCTAAAACAGATTACTTGCACTGACACCACTAATGATATCCACAGATGAGACTAATAACGTCCCAGATGTAAAAAAAAACATCTTGGTGCCAGAGCGCCTACAATACAACAAATATATAACAACATATAAAATTAGAAAAACATAATAATATAAAAAAAACTCCTTAATAAAAGAGGATCATAAACATATATTAAAAACATGGCTATTTGGAAGTTAATAGTGTGGAAAATAAGGGTAATGATTAAGCTCAATTGACAAGTGATAATGGCAGAAATCAAACTAAAGGGGCAAATAAAATGTTACATAGTTATATAGTAGATGAGGTTGAAAAAAGACGTACGTCCATCAAGTTCAACCTATGCTAAATTTAGACAACTAAATCCTACATCTATACATACTTATTGATCCAGAGGTAGGCAAACTAAAAACCCCAGAGTCATATCATCCAATGATATCTCATAAGGGGAAAAATAAATTCCTTCCTGACTCCAAGAATTGGCAATAGGATTAATCCCTGGATCAACATCCTTCCCATGTATACTTATTTGGTGAATCCCTGTATTCCTTTCCTATCTAAAAAGATATCCAACCTTTTTTGAACAAATCTATTGTATCTGCCATCACAGTCTCCATGGGTAATGAATTCCACATTTTAACTGCCCTTACTGTAAAGAACCCTTTCCTTTGTTGCTGGTGAAATCTCCTTTCCTCCAACCTTAAGGGATGGCCCCGAGTCCTTTGTACTGCCCGTGGGATGAATAGTTCTTTTGAAAGCTCTTTGTATTGTCCCTGAATATATTTGTATATAGTCATCATATCCCCTCTTAGAAGCCTCTTTTCTCCTGTAAATACATCTAATTTAGCTAGCCTCTCCTCATAAGTTAGATTGTCCATCCCCTTTATTAATTTGGTGGCTCTTCTCTGCACCCTCTCGAGTTTCATAATGTCATTTCTTGGGATTGGTGCCCAAAATTGTACTCCATATTGAAGGTGTGGTCTTACTAATGCTTTGTAAAGGGGCATAATTATGTTTACTTCCCTTCCATCAATTGCCCGTTTGATGCAAGATAAGATCTTGTTTGCCTTTGCAGCTACTGCATGACTTTGGGCACTATTGCTAAGCCTGCTGTCTACAAGCACTCCTAAATCCTTCTCCATCAAGGATTCCCCCAATTTATCCCCATTTAATTTGTAATTCGCCTTTTTATTCTTGCATCCGAAATGCATAACCTTACATTTATCTGTATTAAACCTCACCTGCCATTTACCTGCCCACGTTTCCAGTCTCTCCAAGTCCTTCTGAAGAGAAATTACATCCTGCTCGGATTCTATTACCTTACACAATTTAGTATCATCAGCAAAGATGGAGACCTTGCTCTCAATGCCTACCTCAAGGTCATTAATAAACAAGTTAAAAAGCAGGGGTCCCAGTACCGATCCCTGAGGTACTCCACTCACGACTTTAGCCCAACCTGAAAACGTTCCATTTATGACAACCCTCTGTTGTCTGTCCTTTAACCAGTTTTCAATCCCCAGTTGTGATCTAGCTCCCTTTTTAATTATAGGCACCACATCTGCTTTACGCCAATCTTGTGGTACTGAGCCTGTGGAAATGGAGTCCTTGAATATTAAATATAATGGTTTGGCTATTACTGATCTTCACTCCTTGAGAACTCTTGGATGTATGCCATCGGGGCCATGTGCCTTATTTACTTTAATTTTTTCAAGTCGCTTATGAACTTCTTCCTCAGTTAACCAATTGTTCATTAATATAGAGGTTGTGGTTTCCTCCTTCGGCACTACTATTGAACTTGATTCCTCCCTGGTAAACACAGAGGCAAATAATTTGTTTAATACCTCTGCTTTTTCCTTATCTCCAATAATCTGTCTACCCATCTCACACTAAAAGGGTCCTAAATTTTCTTTTCTCATTTTTTTTGTTATTAATGTGCTTAAAAACATTTTAGGGTTGACCTTACTTTCTATTGCAATCCTTTTTTCATTATCAATTTTTGCTAATTTGATTGCCCTTCTGCAATTTTTGTTACATTCCTTATAATTCTGATACGATGTCTCCGTCCCTTCTGACTTAAAGACTCTAAATGCCTTCATCTTCTTGTTCATTTCCTCCCCTACCTGTTTATTTAGCCACATTGGTTTTGACTTATTTCTTTTATACTTATTACCCAAGGGTATACACTGATAAGTGTGCTTTTCTAACCATGTTTTAAATACTGCCCATTTATCTTCTCCATTTTCCCTGCAAAAACATCATCCCAGTGAATTTCTTGTAGATTAGAGCTCAGTTTATTAAAATCTGCCTTTCTAAAGTTTAATGTCTTTATTGAACCCAAGTAATCTGTTTTTTGATAATTTATTTCAAATGAGACCATGTTATGATCACTGTTACCCAAATGTTCCAGGACTTGAATATTTGTTATTACTTCTACATTGTTTGATATGACCAAATCCAGTACTGCCCCTCTCCTGGTTGGTTCCTCAATAATCTGGGTCATAAAATTATCTTTAAGCACCCCCAAAAACCTGTTTCCTTTTGTTATAATGCTAATATCATTGCCCCAGTTTATGTCTGGATAATTAAAATCACCCATTATGCAAACATGACCTAGTTTTGATGCCTCCTCCATTTGCAAAAGTATTTTAGCTTCCTCAATCTCACAGATATTTGGTGGTTTATAGCATATTTCCACAAACATTTTCTTTATATGTTTACCTCCACTGCTAATTTCTATCCACAAAGTCACTACATTTTCATCATTCTCTTCATAAACATCATCCCTTATAATAGGTTTTAGATCCGGTTTAACATATAAACATACTCCACCTCCCCTTCTATTTGTTCGATCCTTGCGAAAAAGGGAATAACCCTCTAAATTAACTGTCCAGTCATGAGTTTCATCCCACCATGTTTCAGTAATGCCTATGATATCATACTGCTCCCTTTCAGCTATTAATTCAAGCTCCCCCATTTTATCTGTCATGCTTCTTGCATTAGATAATATGCATTTAAGTTTTTTTTCAGCCTGTACTATTATCTTATCTGCTCCTTCCTTTCTGTGCCCACTTGGTTTAGTCTTTAGATGTTTTCTAGTATTATCTGTATTTACTATGGGTGTCTCACTGCTTGTCAAACTGGCACTTGCCCGCATTTTACCTCCATACCACCTTGTATCTTCCTCTATTCCATTTAGTTCATTATCTGTTTCATTCCCCTCCCCCCTCCATCCTAGTTTAAAATCTCCTCCAAATGTACTATTCTAAATGTCTTTAAGGAAAGATGCCAAATCAAATTCAATATTAAGCTTCGCAGAGGTCATTGTTTTCAGGAAATAGATTTATTATTTTATGGTTTATTATTTTATGGGTTCCTGTGCGTGGATTGGTTTGAGAGTAAGCTGTTCAACGGGAGTCGGTGAGTTGGTCAAGTAATGGTAAGTGAACAAAATAAATGGTTTGTTTTTAACTTGTACATGTATTATATTTTTTTTGACGTGTCATATTTGTATTTTTTAAAGATCATTTCTTGCCACTGTATGTATGTATATATGTATGTCTAGATCAAAATATACATACAGGGTATAAATGGTTTGGTAAGAAATGCTTGTTTTCCTGTGTTTAAAATGTTTTTGGCTATGCTGCTATGCATAAATGTGTGTGTAATGTGTTTTGGAATTAGATAGATGTAATTTTTGGTGTTGTATGCTGTACTTTAGGTCATGGTGAGGCTTGCTTTTATATATTGTATTCTTTTTGGTACTTATATTTTGTCTGATGGTAACTTGTTCTGTTTAACGATTGAAATAGTTAATTGTGTAATTGTTATGGATGGTATTTTAATTGTTTTGGGATTTGATTAATGAATGCTAATTGATTTATGGTGACTTGCTTGGTTTAAATAGTATACTTGTTTGGATTTAATGGTATTTTTTTGGAATATTTTATTGTTAACATTGATTTTCAGAGTGTACATGGTGCATAGATTGTATGCATCATGTATACAATGTAAATTCAATGTTTTGATTGTCATTTGATGCTTTAGATTGGAAGATGAGATTTGATTTTTTTAGGAAATAGGATTTTATTTTACTGTGGCTGATATGGAGGAGTGGTATTTTTATGAGAGCATGTTTTTGATAACCCTTAAACATGGCTTTGTATATTGGTTCATCATATGAGTATATATAGTTGCATGATGAAGCCACTGTACAAATGAATGGGTGAAGGGTGGGTATCGGGCCAGGGTGGTTTAACCCCTTAATTACCTTTGTGGTTATTATCCGATAAGGTGATTAAGGGGTTAATTGATCTCAGAATGTAATTGCAATGTATTGGCTATGTATTTTGTTGGCAACGGAGGACACGGATTTTGCTGGCGATGGGGGCTTCTTATTGATGAGGTGAGTAGAACTTTATTTATTTTATTATGCCACTTAATGTGTCTAATAATGGGCAAATAATCTATTATCCCTATCTGGATAATAGTTATTTTGCACATTATTGTTGTGTATGTGTTGTTGGGGGGGCTTGATGTATTTAATGTATAGGACATGTTTATTTTTTTTACAAACAGGGTTGGTTCCTTTTGGTCTGCGGGAGACCTCTGGAGACCACCTGAGGTCTCCTTGGGCTTTCCACGGGTAGCAGGCTGATGGGTCCACGGGGGACACATGCGGGGAAGAATCGGTGGCCCCACATCTGTGGGGACACTGCTGACCCATAGGGACCACCCGTGGGTCCCCAGACCCCCATGGGAACCAACCGAGGCCCCTCAGACACCTCTGGGTCTGACCCGGGGCCCCCCAGACAGCCGCGGGTCTACCCGTGGGGACCCTATTGTGGCCCACGTTGACCCTCGGAGACCACCTGGTGGACCATGGCGCCTGGCGGGGACCACCCGCAGGCCTCCAGACCCTGTTTGAAACATGGTGCTGGGCTACTGTAGATCTGTGAGGTGACCCGTCAGGCCCACCGGGGACTCCCGTGGGCCTGGGGTATTAACCCTGTATGTAAAATAATAAATCATGTATTAATGGGGGGGCACAGGGGGTGGGTTATGTATTTAATAAATATAATGATGTTTATTGTGGGGCTGTGTATTGTTTTTATTGTGGGTACTGGAGGTGGGGGAAGGGGGTATTGGCCCCAAGGGTATGTGGGTAGGCCTCCAGGCTGGGTATTGGGTGAGTGAGGGTGGTTAGGCCTCACAGGGTGGGGGGGTAGTGGGGGAGGGTATGTAGGCCCCCCGAGTGGTGAGTGGGTTAACCCCTTAATGACTGTAGTGGTTAATAACCGCTATGGTGATTAAGGGGTTAGGGGACATTACATTGGCTGTTTTTATTCTTGTTTATGTTTTGCAGCAGCGGAGGGGGCATAGACAGTGATGAAGATGAGGATGGCCTTCATTGTGGCAGCCAGACATGGGTGGGTGCTATATGTATTTATTGTATTTATTGTTCTTTATGTATTTTAAATGGGCAAATTCACTATTATCCATATGTGGATAATAGTAATTTTGCACATTACTATACTGTATGTGTTAAGGGTGGTGTATTTATGTGTTGTAATTTTTTTTGGGTGCACTGTATTGGTACTGCAGGCCTGCGGGGAACACCTGAGGGCCACCGCCGGCCTCTAGTATCATTGCTGTGCATTCCAAAAATGTGATATATGTAATGGGGGTATAGAGGTTGTTGGGGGCACAGGGGGTGTATGTTGTTTATTGCAATGTTTATTGGGGGCAATTGTCCCCAATAAACATGCTATTATGCCTTAACCCCTTCATTGCCTTAGCGGCTATCCGCTATGGTAATGAAGCAGCCTTAATTTATTTTCATAATATTGTGCAGGAGCAGGGGTCCCCTGAGCTGAACCACATTGATTTGTGGCTCAGGGACCCCCTGCTTCCCGAGTTACAGGCCCCGGTTTGGGGCATCGGTTCCAGTGTCACCGCCATATTAATAGCGGGCACGTCGCGTTTGGGACGCTATAAAGATGGCGGCGACACTGGCACCCGATGACACATACCGGGGCCTGTAACTCGGGAAGCAGGGGGTCCCTGATCCACAAATCAATGCGGTTCAGCTCAGGAGACCCCCTGCTCACAGTACACTATTATTAAAAATATATTCATGCTGCTTCGTTACTATAGCAGATAGCCGCAAAGGTAAGGAATGAGTGTTTATTGATATGGGTGTTTAATTCATAGTGTAGATGTGCAGAGGGTCTTTGGTTTTAGGTCCGGGGACCCCCTGCTTCCCAAGATACAGGCCCCTTTATGGGGTGCCGGTATCCCTCTGCTTTGTTTACATTCCGCGGTCACGTGATCGGGACTTTTAAGGCAGAGGGATACCGGCACCTAATAAAGGGGCCTGTATCTCGGGAAGCAGGGGGTCCTCGGACCTGAAACCAATGCGGTTCAGCTCCGTAGACCCCCTGCACATGTACACTATGAATAAAATTGTATTTAAAATCATTTTTAATGTGCCGATGTGTGCGCTGAGAGAGCGGTGGATCTCTCTCTGCTGCAGACACATCTCAGCAGGGGACGGCTTCTCGCCAGGCAGCCTGTCTCGCCACCGGTTTCTCGCCATGTCTGGCAATGTCACTCTCGCTGTGATTCGCCAGGGATTCGGCCCTTCCTGCATACAGCGAGGGCAACACATCAAAAACATGCCGAATTCAAAACCCTGGCGAATGCAATTCTACGCATCTTAGTGCATAGACCCCCATGATTCCTCAATCACTCCTAAGTGTAACATTTCTTGTACCTCCTTCTCTACCAGGGCCCTACGACTCTCAGGCAACCTATAAGGACGGGAACATACTTTTACCCCAGGTGCTGTCTCGATTGCATGTGAAATTAAATTAGTTTGCCCTGGCAAATCAGAAAAAACATCATGGAATTGTGTAATTATTTCTAACAAGTCCCCTTTTTGTTCAGAGGACAACTGTCTACCCATTGGGATTTTATCGTCACCCACGATGTTCTCCGTGGGGGCAGAGGACCCAAATCCATTTCCTCCTGCACCGGGTGGATGAAAAGTGACTGCTGCATCTTCCAGGGTTTCAGCAAGTTCACATGGTAAATTTGTTTATCCTTCCTGGACCCTGGTTGAGCGATCTCATAATCCACATCACCCGTGCAGCGGAGTACTTCGAATGGGCCTTACCATTTGGCTAGGAGTTTGCTCTCACAACTGGGTCACAAGAATATCACCTGGTCTCCCAGGTGAAACACTCATGCAAGCATTCTGATTGTAATGTCTCTCCTGGCTGTCCTCGGCTGATCTAAGATGCTCCATAGCAAAATGGCCGATCACATATAGGCACTTCCTAAGGTCTAGTACATATTGCAGGGTATTCTTAGGAGGGGACTGCTGTTCCTCCCAGGACTCCTTTAGGAGGTCTAGGATACCCCGGGGTTGGCGGCCATACAGCAGTTCAAATGGAGAGAATCCCGTGGAGGCCTGGGGAACTTCCCGCACTGCAAACAGCAGAAAAGGGAGAAGTTCATCCCAGGCTCTCTTCTCTGAATCTACAAATTTCCTCAGCATCCCTTTTAGAGTTCGGTTAAATCTTTCCACCAATCCGTCAGTCTGTGGATGGTAGACCGATGTCCGAACCGACTTGACCTCTAGTAATTTTAAGACATCCTGCATCAGTTTAGCCATAAAATGTGTACCTTGGTCTGTCAACATAACATGGGGAAGTCCAACCCATGAGAACAGCTCCAACAACTTGTTGGCTACTTGCTTCGCTGTTGCTGTTCTCAGGGGGAAACGCCTCAGGATACCTTGTTGCATAGTCAACTATTACAAGAATAAACCTGTGTCCTTTTGCAGAAGGTTCTAGAGGTCCTACCAAGTCTACCCCAATCCTCTCAAAGGGAACTGACACCAAGGGTAGAGGAACCAAAGGGGCTGGTTTTTGTCCCTTCGGACTAGTTAGCTGGCACTCCGGACATGCCGCACATAACTTAGCAATATCACTATGCAACCCTGGCCAATAGAATCGGGATGAAATACGGTCCAATGTTTTATCCCTGCCCAGGTGACCACCCCAAAGGGCAGTATGGGCTAGAGTGAACACAGATTTAACAAACGCCTTGGAACCAATATCTGTCTGGTGACCTCCCCTGTTTGTGTCTGCCTATTCACCCTATACAGGATATCATTTGATAATTCAAAATGGGGGAATACTATCACCCCCTGTGCATTTAAAATCTGCTCATCAATTTTTACCACCTTGTCATACTGTCTTGCAAGGACTGGGTCTTCCCTTTGCCCCTGGCGAAGGTCAGGGAGGTATAGGTCTGGTAAATCTCCAGGGCCCATATCCCCCTCCCTCTGGCCATCCCCAGCCATCACTTGTGACCTCCGGCTACTAGAATGGTCACCTTGAGACCCAGATTTCTGCAACCAGTCCTGTTTGTCGGAGCGTCTTTGCTTCCGAGTCTTTGGAACCCGGTGTCGGCTGGGGAAAAGGTCTGCTGAGAATGGGAACAGTTTGCCAGGGTTCTCCTGAGCCACAGAATAAGGCTCCTCATGAGAGACTGGGGCCATTAGGTCTGAAAAGAAAGACCAGTCCCGGCCGAGCACAACGGGGGCAGGGAGCCAAGGAGCGATTCCTACTTTGAGGTAGGCCTCCTGACCCTTTACCTGTAGCCGGATTTTGGCCATCGGATACCGTCTTACATTGCCGTGTATACATTCTATGCTCCATGGAGAGTCAAAAGAACATATGTTAGGCGGTAACAGTCCCTGGAAGACAAGAGTTTTCCCAGAGCCCGAATCAACAAGGGCCTGGACGTTGTTTCCCCCAACCTGGGCTGGAAGAAGCCAGGGCTTGTAGTTTTTTCCCGTGAAGGCCGAGGCGACGGTCCTGCCGAATGAACAATCCATCCCTGGACAGTCCACATGCCGGTGGCCTTGTTCTCCGCAGGCGGAACATGGAGAGAGTTCCCTCGTCGGAGGGGGCCGTGTATAGCGCTCTGCTGGACCGGATAATGGAGACCAGGCATCTGGTGGGTCCTGTGGGCGACGTCCTCGGAAGCTCCTCTCATTTTGCGATGAGCCGACATCAGGAAGAAGATGAGGGTCTCGGTGGGGAAGAGCATTTGGACTCTGCCCTTGCTGGAATGACTGCTCCTTCCGTTGGACTTGGCGGTAGCGTGTGGACGGGCCGTAGGTTCCCCGTTGATACGACCTCCCTCTTTGGGTGTCCGCAAGTGCCGGTGGAGTCGGATCCATCGGGTCCAGGACACTCGCCTGCTCCTCAGCCCCAAGGAAGTTCTCCACGAGTCGGACCGCCAAAGCTAGGGTTTCAGCAGCGTGGCGTTTTACCAACGAGCGTGCGGAAGGGGGTATTATCAGTAGGAATTGTTCCAAAACCACCTGCTCAAGAATTGCCTCCTTAGTGCACTCCTCGGGTTGTATCCAGCACGTACACAAGTCCAATAACCGCTGAGCGAGGACCCGGGGTCTCATCTTAGCGGTGTACTTCATGTTCCGGAACTGCTGCCGGTAGGTCTCTGTGGTCAGACCTAAGCGATCCAGTATGGCGGCTTTTACTTGTCGGTAGTCCATTGCCTTATCTGCAGGGAGGCCCTGATATGAGGCCTGGGCTTCTCCTATGAGGAGCAGTCCAAAGCAGTGGCCCAGCAATCTGCAGCCCAGCCCTGAGCTTCGGCAACCCTTTCAAATGTCAGTAAAAAGCTTCTGGATCCTCGTTCGGAGCCATTTTCCTCAGGAGTGCCGGAGGTTTGTTTGCAAGTTCTGGACTGGCAGACCCCTGGAATTGGGTCAGCAGCCTAGCCATCCGCTCCTCCTGTGCTGCCTGCTGCTAGGTTAGGAGCTTGGTTTGCTGCTGGAATAGTCTTTCATCTCTCTCTGCTTGTAGTCGGCCTGCTCCTGCATTAACTGTCCCTGCTGTCTGGTCTGCTCGCACAGAAACTCTTTTAAAAATTCTTCAATTTTTCTCATTCTTGTGTGTGTGTGTGTGGCCCTTTAACTGCAGGGGCCTTTCAAAATCCAGGCACTTCTTGACACCATATGTTGCAGGGTACAGGGATCAGTACTAGTACTAGTACTAGACCCCCTGCTTTTTAACTTGTTTATTAATGACTTTGAGGATGGAATAGAGAGCAAAGTCTCCATCTTTGTTGATGACACTAAGTTCTGTAAGGTAGTAGAATCAGCGCAGGATGTAATTTCTCTCCAGAAGGACTTGGATAGACTGGAAACATTTGCAGGTAAATTACAGATGAGACAGGGGGTGCCCAATGCTGCATCCAATTGACAAAACATATAAAGTAAAATACTTCAATAATAATAATTGGTTATTTAGTTAACCCTTTGGCCAAAGGCGTCATAAGCCTGCATACCAACGTCAAGGTATAACCAAAATAATGCAGGTCCTACACTACACTGTGAAACCTTTCCTTTTACCTCTGTGAGAGGGGAAAAAACCATAATGGGTCTTGTTCCTGCAGCAAGTGAAATGACCTTCCAAGTTAAAAGGGTGAAGGAGGAGGAGTGAGCTCTGGGGGGAGGTGCCACAGCCTCCAAAGAGACACTCTTTAGTTGTTACTACCGCTAAGGTAATGAATGGGTTAACCCCTCAGCTATCCAAGATAGAGACCTAACCTTTGGAGGCTGTGGCACCTCCCCCCAGAGCTCACTCCTCCTCCTTCACCCTTTTAACTTGGAAGGTCATTTCACTTGCTGCAGGAACAAGACCCATTATGGTTTTTTCCCCTCTCACAGAGGTAAAAGGAAAGGTTTCACAGTGTAGTGTAGGACCTGCATTATTTTGGTTATACCTTGACGTTGGTATGCAGGCTTATGACGCCTTTGGCCAAAGGGTTAACTAAATAACCAATTATTATTATTGAAGTATTTTACTTTATATGTTTTGTCAATTGGATGCAGCATTGGGCACCCCCTGTCTCTTGTTATATACAATTGCCACGCTCAGTAGCTCTCTGGTTGACATAAATATATATTCACTTTGTGGTGGGTGGGGGAGTTTGAGCTTGCTGGGTATCTGTGTTAAATTACAGATGAGGTTTAATACAGATAAATGTAAGGTTATGAATTTGGGAAACAAGAATAAAAAGGCAACTTACAAATGAAATGGGGATAAATTAGGGGAATCCTTGATGTAGAAGGATTTAGGACTGCTTGAAGACAGCCGGCTTAGCAATAATGCCCAAAGTCATGCAGTAGCTGCAAAGGCAAACACGATCTTATTTTGAATTAAACGGCAATGGATGGAAGGGAAGTAAACATAATTATGCCCCTTTATAAAGTATAGTATGACCAGGGCTCGACAAATGCACTCGCCCCCTCAACTGAGGCAAGTGCATTTTGCCCACTGTCGAGTGTTACCGGCGGCGGGGTGCTGCGGCATCTCCCAGCATTTTTCTACATCTCTCTGTCAAACATCAGTGTCTCCCTCGGCATCTCCCATGAAAACGGCCACGCGCCATCAAATGACCTTCCTCTGGATTAATATACTGTAAATACAGATATAGGATAAAGTATCTGTCATTAAATTTAGAAAAGGTTGAACTTGATGGACGCATGTCTTTTTTCTACCTCATCTACTATGTAACTATGTAACTATGTAATATGTAACTATTTGCATAAGTTCCATGACAAAACCACAGCATGTGGAGAAACTTGTAGGATTGTACAGATTAAAAGAAGCAGCAAGCACAACTTGGCATACCCCGTAGCTGTCTCCAACCTCAAGTCAGTATCCAACTATCCACCCTAGCTCCGAGCAGAGTTGTGAATGTGACACAAAAACGAGGATGCCAGTCAGCAGAGGGAAGGACATCGTAGAGCAGAGTTGTGACCGCTGCTATTCAACAGGGGTCCACAATCTGCAAGTGAATACCTCTCCACACCACACAGACCAGGAAGTTATCCAGTGGGTCCTTATCAAGAGCGCTAGAGCAAGAACGCATGGAATATGGATACATATCCTGATCAGTGTGACTGGTTGATTTCATTATATTAGTGTATACTAGCAGGGGTGGCTCAATTTGGGGGGTGTAAAGTGAGTTAATTTATTTTCAAAGTGTGTGGTAATTGAAAACCTGTAACTTTTTTTTTCTTCTCCTGCCTGAGCCAGAAGTGGGTGTGGTTAGTTGATTGCTAACCTAACAAATCTGGTGGGTGAGTGTTTTCCTATTTAAACAGAGGTTTCTCATGAATCCTGAGCGTGAGTGTCCTGATCAGTGTGACAGATTGATTTAAAGTGCTGGTTGTATTAAGTGTGCAGTTAGAACCAGAAAGAGCTCGAACAAGGAAGGGGTTAAAAAGGTATAGTAGTATGTTGAAGTACAGTTTATTGTTGGTACTTATAACTACATAGTTGAAATAATGAGCAGGATTGAGAATGCAACTCAATGCGCATCTTGCCACATGTATGTGCACTTGGAGCAGCTGTTCCAAGGATCATACCGCTTTGAGAAGTGTGAGCGGGTGGTCTCTTTAGAGTCAAAGATTGCTTATCTAAAGAGGAAACTTGCAATATTGAGGGGCATTGACAATCTTGAAAGGGATTTAGTGCTCACTGAGCAGGCCCTTGCTGCGACTAGTGATGCAGATGGTGGCGCTGTTAGTGAGGAGCAGGTAGAAGTGGAAGCAGGGGCAATAGTGAGAGGCAGACCAGATCTGAGCTGACCCATCCCAATAGATTTGCCATACTGAGTGAATATATTGGGAGTGCAGGGCAGAAACGGCAAGGCTGAGGGAGACTGATTCCAGTAGCAGCCAGGGTAATCATTTCTCTAGCACAGAGGGGACTCAGGATGCATAGATACCAAGAAAGATTGTAGTGGTAGGGGACTCTATAATTAGGAAGGTAGGTAGGGCAATCTGTCACCATGACCGCATGAATTGAACAGTTTGTTGTGTCCCGGGTGCTCGGATTTGGCTCATTTTGGATCGGGTAGACAGATTGGGGAGAGGGGCTGGGATTGACCTGGTGGTCTTGGTACATGTTGGCACCAATGACAACGTTGGAGAAAGATGGAGAGTCCTAAAAAATTATTTCAGGGATATAGGCCAAAAGCTTAAGGCAAGGACCTCCAAGGTAGTATTTTGTGAAATACTACCAGTGCCATGCGCTACTGCAGGGAGTCAGTCAGAGATTAGGGAGGTTAATGCATGGCTAAGAAAGTGGTGTAAGAAGGAGGGTTTGGGGTTTTTAGAGCACTGTGTCTCCTTTTCTGAGAGGTGTCATCTTTATGCTAGGGACGGATTGCACCTCAATGAAGAGGGATCTTCTGTGCTAGGGGGGAGAATGTTAAAAAGGTTGAAAAGGTTGGAGGAGATTTTAAACTAGGATGGAGGCAGGAGGGGAATGAAACAGATAATGAACTAAATAGAATAGATGAGGAAACAAGGGGTTATGGAGGTAGAATGAGGGAAAGTACGAGTTTGACAATCAGCGAGACACCCATAGTAAATACAGATAATACTGAAACACGTCTAAAGACTAAACCAGATTGATGCAAAAAGGAAGGAGCAGATAAGATATTAGTACAACATGAAAAATGTTGTATGGTGCTCTATAGACAAAACCGTTGTAAAAATAGAATGATGTCTGGAGAAAACAATCCGTGTATTATATGACTGTCCAACAAGATGTAACCTGGTAGATTATGATCCCACGTAGCACAGCAGTAAGGATATATTCATATACACCTGCCGGTGACCAGTAGATTAAACATCCTATGGCAATGGACAATGATGAAATTCAAAATAATTTCCAAATAAAGTGGGTCAAACTGGAATAAACTCACTTGGGATGAATGTCCATGATAAGCAGCAAGTCAAATGTATCCAGTGACCCAGGGTTGAGTGTGCCTCCGTCTGTAGATGAACATCAGAGAAGAAGAGGAAGGAAAAAACGGAGCACTATATCCAGTGCTGATGATACAGCAAAAAACCACCAGGATGCGTTTCCATAAAAATATAGCTAATTTAATGGATCACAAATAATGAACAAAACACACCAACGCGTTTCGGACTATGAATATCAACGCGTTTCGGACTATGAATATCAAGGTGAATATTAGTAAAGGCTGAAAAAAAAACTTAAATGCATGCATGCTAATGCAAGAAGCCTGCCAGATAAAATAGGGAAGCTTGAATCTACTGTATAGCTGCAAGGGAGCAGTATGATAACATAGGCATTACTGAAACATGGTGGGATGAAACTCATGACTGGGCAGTTAATTTAGAGGGTTATTCCCTTTTTTGCAACGATCAAGCAAATAGAAGAGGAGGATAAGTATGCTTATATGTTAAATCAGATCTAAAACCTATTATAAGGGAAGATGTTTATGAAGGGAATTATGAAAATATAGAGACCTTGTGGATAGAAATTAGCAGTAAGTGCTTTTTTTGCTAGGATGATTAAGTGTCCATTCTGGAGCATCTGCTGAGTACAACTGCACTGCATCTTGCTCTCAATATCACCCTACGCATTTCATCAAGGATTTGACTTCATCAGGGATAAATATGTATTACTGTAGCTGAGTGAATCCCTAGGTTAAGGGGGGTACCCAAGCAAGTGCCAAGGTGACCCACAACCAGTATATGGTTTGTGGGTGCCCACCCTATATACGGTTGGGGGGACTCTGAGAGTCCAAACTGAGTCAGGGGGAAAGTGTGTGGGAATGGCAGGCAGAAATAAAATGACAACATTCTTCCTTTTCTGTTCCCTGTACCCCAAGACCTTCACCTAGGGTCCCACATAGCTATAAGGGTTTGCCAAGTCTCAGAGTGTATTAAAGTATATTTTAATATGTTTTTACATTCGAAACCCATGTCCAAACAGGCAGCCTGTGCAAACCCATAGGTGCCGGTAGGTCTGCTTGACATCGGAGTTCAAAGCAGCCAGAGGATGCCCAGAGATGTGAACAGCATTTGGTTAGTGGGGAAAGGTGGAGTACTAGGTCCGGAGATCAATGGCAGTCTTCTGGGATGCCACTTGTTCTACCTGGCATAGGGGCGCCTGCCCAGCAGGTGGCATTGGGATTGCTGGGGGGAGATGTGCAGGCTTGCACATGTACCTTGACTATTTCAAATTTCCCACTAACCCGGCTTTTCTACATGGCTTGGCTCTGATTGGCTGTCCGGTCTGCTTCTTTTATATGAATGAAGCAGAGAATACTATAAGAAGCCGTTAGCCAATCAGATGGTGTGTTCCACTTGAGTCAGAGCCGCAAGAGTGCGGGCACGCATTTCAAAGATGTTTTGTTTGTAATAGCAAAGCAACCGGCTTTAATTTCAAGCCTGAAAAGCCTGCCGCCAGAGTCTAAGTCCAGCATTTTAGGACCATGTTCTCAGCAACAAACAAAGCAGTCACGGCTGGGATTTTATGCCGATTTGGGTTCCAGAAGATTCTGGGCTAAATCCCGGTCAGGGTAAAACTCTCCCAAATAGTTCCCTGCACCTAGGAAAGTCTAGTTTTTACCCGAGCCCCAAAGTAAGTGTCTTTTTGTCTGTATTTTGTGTTTCACTGTGTGTAAGCTAATTTATGCCGAATAAATTACACTTTATTTCTCTACCTTGTTTTTCTCAATTAATGATTCGGGTAAAAAGGTGTAAATAACCTGGTCTCTCGTGACAAATATAATGCAAGGAAAAGTCTGATGTACCTCCGTATCATTGAAGCAAAAATAATTGCCATGCAACCTTTTTAGTTTTGACATTTATTAAAGTATTTGTGCCTTTGAAAGAAAAAAGATTCCTTTTAAATCTAAAATGCTTTCTTTCATTGTACTACATTGAAATGGCTTCTAGATAAGAGAAAATATCAAATTACAATACGTTATGGAGTATATACAGATTTTAGTTTTTAAGTCCCTGAATGTTTTACATAATTATGCTAAATTTAAGGCACAAAGCATCAACTTTATTTTTTCCACTGCTTCAGATATCAATATCAGATTTTTAATTGGCAGAACTGAGTGTAAGGAACCACATGGGGCCAATTTATCTAAGTTTTGTCCAGTTTTTTTTTTGCCAGTATAAAAAATAATTCTTGTTTTGTTTTGGTGAATAAAGACATATGTATTAAAAAATCTAGTATTGTAATTTTGGGTTTTGTATCAGTTGTTAAGGCAACTGCTAGTGAACTATTTATAGATGTATTGGATAGTAATGAAATCTATTTCCTTTAGTGCTTTAAATTATATCTTATTATTCATGCAATTTACTAATGTTATTCTTCTGTGCGAGCATAACAATCATTTTTATTACAATTAATACGTTTTTAAAGCACTTGTCAACATCTGGTCACATGACCAATGTTAACATAATACCATGTTATTAAAAAATAAATGGTGTGTGCAGAAGATTTGGAAGATTTTATAGCCAGTGCCATAAGGAGCAAGCTACATACAGATGTAGCCTAACTTACTGTCCTTATGGACACAGAGAAAAAAACGGACACTCGTGGCACTCCCACAGCCACCAGGACAGCATGTCTGGTACATAGCCAACTGATTTGATCTTTCTCTTTAAGTTCCCTTTTTATATCTCTTATTAACTTGAAGTTCATTGTCGTCTACTAGAATGAGGGGGGTGGCAGGGAAAGGGGGACATCTGCAGTGAAATTGTTGTGAATTTGTTTAATTGACAGTGTCTTTTTTGTCCTTCCAGGTACAGTATACTCGCTGTGACTGTTATGAGGATGACTGTGAGTACAGTAGTAGCAGGATCATCATTACCACCAACAGAACTACTTTTAACTGTTTTAACTTCTAAAAATAAATGGTGTGTGCAGAAGATTTGGAAGATTTTATAGCCAGTGCCATAAGGAGCAAGCTACATACAGATGTAGCCTAACTTACTGTCCTTATGGACACGGAGAAAAATACGGACACCCGTGGCACTCCAAAAGCCACCAGGACAGCATGTCTGGTGGCCCAGAATGACAAACGTGGTGGGGTTCCATGCTATTCAATGGGACCCAACAGCATTAATCCTTTGCTTGATGGGCAATCCTGCAGGAAGAGAAAAACAATACTCACATTTCAGATGAGCTCCACAGGTCCCTGTCTGCTGTCACAGCATCTCTCGGCCTCTCTGCATTGCTTTCCCTACAGATGGCCCAGGAAGATTCATGCTGTCCCTAGCTTACCCTATTCATGCTGAGTCCCTAGCTTACCCTTTTTCACAATAGTTTTACATAAGTTATATGTAGTAGTAACACAATCCTTTGAAAGTTTAAAATAACATAACACACTGGCTTTTTTGTTCTATTTGAAGTATGGATAATGGGAGACGTAACTGGTGTTTATAGGTGAACTTGTGAATGTAATTGTGATCGTGTTTGTTGTGGTTCAGGTGGTGTTGGCACTGGGGATTGATATCATCATCATCCTCCTCACAACAACCAGAACCACAATTGGTCCATTGTCGTAGTGAGGATGATGATGTCTGAGTAACAGAGAGTACTGTTGTTGCTGATGAGGAGGAAGGAAACATCAATAGAAGTGATGTTGTTGACTGTTGTTGATGTTGATGATGGCTTCTGTTTATTAAATAATTAATATACAGGGTTATTATTATTATTATTATTATTATTATTATTATTATTATTATTACCACTTGAATTGATCACTTTACTTGTCATTGAATCTGTATTTTCATGATCATGAAGAACGATCACAGTCACATCCCTTTTATCTGAAACATTATTATATTCATATCATTGATCATCATCATCACAACACTAGCACCACCAGCAGTGACACTTAAATCACAGTCTTGAACAACAACATTCTCATCATCACCAGAATATTAATTCATAACAAGTGATATTTGAATGGATGAGTCATCAAGTCCCTGTGATTGAATTTGTAACTCTCTCTCTTCAACATCAGTTCTACAGGGTCGATAACATCATTATCACAACTTGTTCAGCACTAATTGCTTTTTTTGACTGTGACAAGAAGGATACACCTTTTGAAAATGATTTAATAGTGGGTCTCTCATTTGCACTAAGCAGTAACAGACACAGCAGAGGCTGGTGTTGGGGCCAGTGGTAGTGGTGGTGGTGGGGGTGATTATGGTTGAGATGATGGTGGTCCTCATTTTTTTACAGTTGAAGATACAGTTTAATTAACATTCTCAATATTATACTTCCAAACATTATCCATTAAAGTTTCAGAAGTACACGCTAGGTACATAGCCAACTGATTTGATCTTTCTCTTCAAGTTCCCTTTTTATATCTCTTATTAACTTGAAGTTAATTGTCGTCTACTAGAATGCGGGGGGTGGCAGGGAAAGGGGGACATCTGCAGTGAAATTGTTGTGAATTTGTTTAATTGACAGTGTCTTTTTTGTCCTTCCAGGTACAGTATACTCGCTGTGACTGTTATGATGATGACTGTGAATACAGTAGTAGCAGGATCATCATTACCACCAACAGAACTACTTTTAACTGTTTTAACTTCTAAAAATAAATGGTGTGTGCAGAAGATTTGGAAGATTTTATAGCCAGTGCCATAAGGAGCAAGCTACATACAGATGTAGCCTAACTTACTGTCCTTATGGACACGGAGAAAAATACGGACACCCGTGGCACTCCAAAAGCCACCAGGACAGCATGTCTGGTGGCCCAGAATGACAAACGTGGTGGGGTTCCATGCTATTCAATGGGACCCAACAGCATTAATCCTTTGCTTGATGGGCAATACTGCAGGAAGAGAAAAACAATACTCACATTTCAGATGAGCTCCACAGGTCCCTGTCTGCTGTCACAGCATCTCTCGGCCTCTCTGCATTGCTTTCCCTACAGATGGCCCAGGAAGATTCATGCTGTCCCTAGCTTACCCTATTCATGCTGAGTCCCTAGCTTACCCTTTTTCACAATAGTTTTACATAAGTTATATGTAGTAGTAACACAATCCTTTGAAAGTTTAAAATAACATAACACACTGGCTTTTTTGTTCTATTTGAAGTATGGATAATGGGAGACGTAACTGGTGTTTATAGGTGAACTTGTGAATGTAATTGTGATCGTGTTTGTTGTGGTTCAGGTGGTGTTGGCACTGGGGATTGATATCATCATCATCCTCCTCACAACAACCAGAACCACAATTGGTCCATTGTCGTAGTGAGGATGATGATGTCTGAGTAACAGAGAGTACTGTTGTTGCTGATGAGGAGGAAGGAAACATCAATAGAAGTGATGTTGTTGACTGTTGTTGATGTTGATGATGGCTTCTGTTTATTAAATAATTAATATACAGGGTTATTATTATTATTATTATTATTATTATTATTATTATTATTATTATTATTACCACTTGAATTGATCACTTTACTTGTCATTGAATCTGTATTTTCATGATCATGAAGAACGATCACAGTCACATCCCTTTTATCTGAAACATTATTATATTCATATCATTGATCATCATCATCACAACACTAGCACCACCAGCAGTGACACTTAAATCACAGTCTTGAACAACAACATTCTCATCATCACCAGAATATTAATTCATAACAAGTGATATTTGAATGGATGAGTCATCAAGTCCCTGTGATTGAATTTGTAACTCTCTCTCTTCAACATCAGTTCTACAGGGTCGATAACATCATTATCACAACTTGTTCAGCACTAATTGCTTTTTTTGACTGTGACAAGAAGGATACACCTTTTGAAAATGATTTAATAGTGGGTCTCTCATTTGCACTAAGCAGTAACAGACACAGCAGAGGCTGGTGTTGGGGCCAGTGGTAGTGGTGGTGGTGGGGGTGATTATGGTTGAGATGATGGTGGTCCTCATTTTTTTACAGTTGAAGATACAGTTTAATTAACATTCTCAATATTATACTTCCAAACATTATCCATTAAAGTTTCAGAAGTACACGCTAGGTACATAGCCAACTGATTTGATCTTTCTCTTCAAGTTCCCTTTTTATATCTCTTATTAACTTGAAGTTAATTGTCGTCTACTAGAATGCGGGGGGTGGCAGGGAAAGGGGGACATCTGCAGTGAAATTGTTGTGAATTTGTTTAATTGACAGTGTCTTTTTTGTCCTTCCAGGTACAGTATACTCGCTGTGACTGTTATGATGATGACTGTGAATACAGTAGTAGCAGGATCATCATTACCACCAACAGAACTACTTTTACCTGTTTTAACTTTAGCAGCTTCATCCCCACCAATGCTACCACTACAACGACCTCCAACAGAACTATGTCCACCTCTTCTCCCCCTACTTCTCCGTCTACTTACAAGATAATTATTCAAAAGACTGTAACTGATATTTTTATTATTAGACATGCTGATCTAATTATTATACTTTACTTTTGCTTTATTATGCAATGGCAGCCTATTACTTCTGCTGTTTGTGTTTGTACTGCTTCCGCTGCACATGAATGGCACTGCAGAGAGAGAATGATATAGAAACTCAATTAGGATATTTATTTTATCACATGTATTTAGTTTATCACATTGATTATCAAAAAATTGACAGTACATCATTTTGGGGGGAATTATTTTTCCCAGTAATATCAATAATAATAGCTGCTGCTATATGTTTAAGTTTATACACTACAATCATAGTAACATGTGCATCATGAGAGCAAGAGGCAGAGCCCACAATAGTGATTTTTTATTAGTGTAACTAATCATTAAAGCAGCACCCTCCATCGCCAATAGTACAAGTAGAGATTATGGGGGCTATGCACTAAGCTCCGTAAAGTGGCTCTAAAAGTGGAAAGTGGTTAGCGAACGTGATATTCCGCTCAGCGCGATTCACAGAGCAGCGCTAACAGGCAATTTCCGTTCTTAAACTGCCTTTTTCCCTGAAATTTTTCTAAGTCCCAACAAACCCGTACGATCAGCTAAATAAGCTGATTTCTGCCCTTCTGCGGGATTCACCAAGCTACTCTAAGAGACCGTTCTTTAAAAACCTGCTGTTCAAAACACGCCAGCCCAAGGCAGGCGGAAAAGAATCAGGACTTAGAAAAATTTCTTTGTTTACATTTTTGCAGGCGCAACACCCATAAAACAGGCCGGTGGGTGTCCCCGGCTGACCCCGCGAGGATCCGGGGGTCCCCGGCTCACCAAGCGGGGGTCCCCGCGGGAGTGTGGGGGTCCCCACGGCCGTCCCGGGGTCCCTGCGGGAGTCCCGGGGTACCCGCGGCCCTGCGGTACCAATGTTGTGACTCCTAAAAAATAAACAATATTTCTAACTACTGTAAATACACCCCCTAACACATACAGTACAATGCAGTAATGGTCAAAATTACTATTATCCAGATAGGTAGAATAGATTATTTGCCCATTATTAAACACATTAACTAGCATAATAAAATTAATAAAGTTCTACTGACCTCATCAATAAGAAGCCCCCTCGATAGCAAATTCCGTGTCCTCCGTTGCCCACAAAATACATAGCCAATACATTGCAATTACATTCTGATATCAATTAACCCCTTAATCACCGTATCGGATAATAACCGCAAAGGTAATTAAGGGGTTAAGCCACCCTGGCCCAATACCCACCCTTCACACATTCATTTGTACAGTGGCTTCATCATGCAACTATATATATATATATATATATATATATATATATATATATATATATATATATATATATATATTAGAAAAAGAAAAGAGAAAAAGCGCCCGATCCTTGTGTAAAATCAGATGAACATTTTAATAAATCACGGACAAGACAAATGCACACTTACAATTTGTCTGATAAAAACAGGCATTTTATGGGACCTGCCCATGCACCAAATGAAGACTCCACGGTCACCTCCGCTCTGCAATCTCCAGAATGGTTCTGTATCCAGTGTTTAAGAACGCCATTTGCTCCAGGATGGATAATGTCCACTTGTATGGAGTTTCTCAGCAGCGTGCGTCCGCCATTGCTCACCCGCATGTGATACTGGAATCCGGAAGGACTTTACTTGCGTCTCCACGATCTCTCTCTGGTGCCAAGGCAGGTCAGCCACCGTAGTTCCAATGTTAACTGTCCCTACGCGTTTCTTCCGCCTTTGCGGATTTCATCAGGGGATCACTACGGTGGCTGACCTGCCTTGATGCAATGCAGAGAGGCCGAGAGATGCTGTGACAGCAGACAGGGACCTGTGGAGCTCATCTGAAATGTGAGTATTGTTTTTCTCTTCCTGCAGGATTGCCCATCAAGCAAAGGATTAATGCTGTTGGGTCCCATTGAATAGCATGGAACCTAGATGGGGTTCCATGCTATTCAATGGGACCCAACAGCATTAATCCTTTGCTTGATGGGCAATCCTGCAGGAAGAGAAAAACAATACTCACATTTCAGATGAGCTCCACAGGTCCCTGTCTGCTGTCACAGCATCTCTCGGCCTCTCTGCATTGCTTTCCCTACAGATGGCCCAGGAAGATTCATGCTGTCCCTAGCTTACCCTATTCATGCTGAGTCCCTAGCTTACCCTTTTTCACAATAGTTTTACATAAGTTATATGTAGTAGTAACACAATCCTTTGAAAGTTTAAAATAACATAACACACTGGCTTTTTTGTTCTATTTGAAGTATGGATAATGGGAGACGTAACTGGTGTTTATAGGTGAACTTGTGAATGTAATTGTGATCGTGTTTGTTGTGGTTCAGGTGGTGTTGGCACTGGGGATTGATATCATCATCCTCCTCCTCACAACAACCAGAACCACAATTGGTCCATTGTCGTAGTGAGGATGATGATGTCTGAGTAACAGAGAGTACTGTTGTTGCTGATGAGGAGGAAGGAAACATCAATAGAAGTGATGTTGTTGACTGTTGTTGATGTTGATGATGGCTTCTGTTTATTAAATAATTAATATACAGGGTTATTATTATTATTATTATTATTATTATTATTATTATTATTATTATTATTATTATTATTACCACTTGAATTGATCACTTTACTTGTCATTGAATCTGTATTTTCATGATCATGAAGAACGATCACAGTCACATCCCTTTTATCTGAAACATTATTATATTCATATCATTGATCATCATCATCACAACACTAGCACCACCAGCAGTGACACTTAAATCACAGTCTTGAACAACAACATTCTCATCATCACCAGAATATTAATTCATAACAAGTGATATTTGAATGGATGAGTCATCAAGTCCCTGTGATTGAATTTGTAACTCTCTCTCTTCAACATCAGTTCTACAGGGTCGATAACATCATTATCACAACTTGTTCAGCACTAATTGCTTTTTTTGACTGTGACAAGAAGGATACACCTTTTGAAAATGATTTAATAGTGGGTCTCTCATTTGCACTAAGCAGTAACAGACACAGCAGAGGCTGGTGTTGGGGCCAGTGGTAGTGGTGGTGGTGGGGGTGATTATGGTTGAGATGATGGTGGTCCTCATTTTTTTACAGTTGAAGATACAGTTTAATTAACATTCTCAATATTATACTTCCAAACATTATCCATTAAAGTTTCAGAAGTACACGCTAGGTACATAGCCAACTGATTTGATCTTTCTCTTCAAGTTCCCTTTTTATATCTCTTATTAACTTGAAGTTAATTGTCGTCTACTAGAATGCGGGGGGTGGCAGGGAAAGGGGGACATCTGCAGTGAAATTGTTGTGAATTTGTTTAATTGACAGTGTCTTTTTTGTCCTTCCAGGTACAGTATACTCGCTGTGACTGTTATGATGATGACTGTGAATACAGTAGTAGCAGGATCATCATTACCACCAACAGAACTACTTTTACCTGTTTTAACTTTAGCAGCTTCATCCCCACCAATGCTACCACTACAACGACCTCCAACAGAACTATGTCCACCTCTTCTCCCCCTACTTCTCCGTCTACTTACAAGATAATTATTCAAAAGACTGTAACTGATATTTTTATTATTAGACATGCTGATCTAATTATTATACTTTACTTTTGCTTTATTATGCAATGGCAGCCTATTACTTCTGCTGTTTGTGTTTGTACTGCTTCCGCTGCACATGAATGGCACTGCAGAGAGAGAATGATATAGAAACTCAATTAGGATATTTATTTTATCACATGTATTTAGTTTATCACATTGATTATCAAAAAATTGACAGTACATCATTTTGGGGGGAATTATTTTTCCCAGTAATATCAATAATAATAGCTGCTGCTATATGTTTAAGTTTATACACTACAATCATAGTAACATGTGCATCATGAGAGCAAGAGGCAGAGCCCACAATAGTGATTTTTTATTAGTGTAACTAATCATTAAAGCAGCACCCTCCATCGCCAATAGTACAAGTAGAGATTATGGGGGCTATGCACTAAGCTCCGTAAAGTGGCTCTAAAAGTGGAAAGTGGTTAGCGAACGTGATATTCCGCTCAGCGCGATTCACAGAGCAGCGCTAACAGGCAATTTCCGTTCTTAAACTGCCTTTTTCCCTGAAATTTTTCTAAGTCCCAACAAACCCGTACGATCAGCTAAATAAGCTGATTTCTGCCCTTCTGCGGGATTCACCAAGCTACTCTAAGAGACCGTTCTTTAAAAACCTGCTGTTCAAAACACGCCAGCCCAAGGCAGGCGGAAAAGAATCAGGACTTAGAAAAATTTCTTTGTTTACATTTTTGCAGGCGCAACACCCATAAAACAGGCCGGTGGGTGTCCCCGGCTGACCCCGCGAGGATCCGGGGGTCCCCGGCTCACCAAGCGGGGGTCCCCGCGGGAGTGTGGGGGTCCCCACGGCCGTCCCGGGGTCCCTGCGGGAGTCCCGGGGTACCCGCGGCCCTGCGGTACCAATGTTGTGACTCCTAAAAAATAAACAATATTTCTAACTACTGTAAATACACCCCCTAACACATACAGTACAATGCAGTAATGGTCAAAATTACTATTATCCAGATAGGTAGAATAGATTATTTGCCCATTATTAAACACATTAACTAGCATAATAAAATTAATAAAGTTCTACTGACCTCATCAATAAGAAGCCCCCTCGATAGCAAATTCCGTGTCCTCCGTTACCCACAAAATACATAGCCAATACATTGCAATTACATTCTGATATCAATTAACCCCTTAATCACCGTATCGGATAATAACCGCAAAGGTAATTAAGGGGTTAAGCCACCCTGGCCCAATACCCACCCTTCACACATTCATTTGTACAGTGGCTTCATCATGCAACTATATATATATATATATATATATATATATATATATATATATATATATATATATATATATATTAGAAAAAGAAAAGAGAAAAAGCGCCCGATCCTTGTGTAAAATCAGATGAACATTTTAATAAATCACGGACAAGACAAATGCACACTTACAATTTGTCTGATAAAAACAGGCATTTTATGGGACCTGCCCATGCACCAAATGAAGACTCCACGGTCACCTCCGCTCTGCAATCTCCAGAATGGTTCTGTATCCAGTGTTTAAGAACGCCATTTGCTCCAGGATGGATAATGTCCACTTGTATGGAGTTTCTCAGCAGCGTGCGTCCGCCATTGCTCACCCGCATGTGATACTGGAATCCGGAAGGACTTTACTTGCGTCTCCACGATCTCTCTCTGGTGCCAAGGCAGGTCAGCCACCGTAGTTCCAATGTTAACTGTCCCTACGCGTTTCTTCCGCCTTTGCGGATTTCATCAGGGGATCACTACGGTGGCTGACCTGCCTTGATGCAATGCAGAGAGGCCGAGAGATGCTGTGACAGCAGACAGGGACCTGTGGAGCTCATCTGAAATGTGAGTATTGTTTTTCTCTTCCTGCAGGATTGCCCATCAAGCAAAGGATTAATGCTGTTGGGTCCCATTGAATAGCATGGAACCTAGATGGGGTTCCATGCTATTCAATGGGACCCAACAGCATTAATCCTTTGCTTGATGGGCAATCCTGCAGGAAGAGAAAAACAATACTCACATTTCAGATGAGCTCCACAGGTCCCTGTCTGCTGTCACAGCATCTCTCGGCCTCTCTGCATTGCTTTCCCTACAGATGGCCCAGGAAGATTCATGCTGTCCCTAGCTTACCCTATTCATGCTGAGTCCCTAGCTTACCCTTTTTCACAATAGTTTTACATAAGTTATATGTAGTAGTAACACAATCCTTTGAAAGTTTAAAATAACATAACACACTGGCTTTTTTGTTCTATTTGAAGTATGGATAATGGGAGACGTAACTGGTGTTTATAGGTGAACTTGTGAATGTAATTGTGATCGTGTTTGTTGTGGTTCAGGTGGTGTTGGCACTGGGGATTGATATCATCATCCTCCTCCTCACAACAACCAGAACCACAATTGGTCCATTGTCGTAGTGAGGATGATGATGTCTGAGTAACAGAGAGTACTGTTGTTGCTGATGAGGAGGAAGGAAACATCAATAGAAGTGATGTTGTTGACTGTTGTTGATGTTGATGATGGCTTCTGTTTATTAAATAATTAATATACAGGGTTATTATTATTATTATTATTATTATTATTATTATTATTATTATTATTATTATTATTATTACCACTTGAATTGATCACTTTACTTGTCATTGAATCTGTATTTTCATGATCATGAAGAACGATCACAGTCACATCCCTTTTATCTGAAACATTATTATATTCATATCATTGATCATCATCATCACAACACTAGCACCACCAGCAGTGACACTTAAATCACAGTCTTGAACAACAACATTCTCATCATCACCAGAATATTAATTCATAACAAGTGATATTTGAATGGATGAGTCATCAAGTCCCTGTGATTGAATTTGTAACTCTCTCTCTTCAACATCAGTTCTACAGGGTCGATAACATCATTATCACAACTTGTTCAGCACTAATTGCTTTTTTTGACTGTGACAAGAAGGATACACCTTTTGAAAATGATTTAATAGTGGGTCTCTCATTTGCACTAAGCAGTAACAGACACAGCAGAGGCTGGTGTTGGGGCCAGTGGTAGTGGTGGTGGTGGGGGTGATTATGGTTGAGATGATGGTGGTCCTCATTTTTTTACAGTTGAAGATACAGTTTAATTAACATTCTCAATATTATACTTCCAAACATTATCCATTAAAGTTTCAGAAGTACACGCTAGGTACATAGCCAACTGATTTGATCTTTCTCTTCAAGTTCCCTTTTTATATCTCTTATTAACTTGAAGTTAATTGTCGTCTACTAGAATGCGGGGGGTGGCAGGGAAAGGGGGACATCTGCAGTGAAATTGTTGTGAATTTGTTTAATTGACAGTGTCTTTTTTGTCCTTCCAGGTACAGTATACTCGCTGTGACTGTTATGATGATGACTGTGAATACAGTAGTAGCAGGATCATCATTACCACCAACAGAACTACTTTTACCTGTTTTAACTTTAGCAGCTTCATCCCCACCAATGCTACCACTACAACGACCTCCAACAGAACTATGTCCACCTCTTCTCCCCCTACTTCTCCGTCTACTTACAAGATAATTATTCAAAAGACTGTAACTGATATTTTTATTATTAGACATGCTGATCTAATTATTATACTTTACTTTTGCTTTATTATGCAATGGCAGCCTATTACTTCTGCTGTTTGTGTTTGTACTGCTTCCGCTGCACATGAATGGCACTGCAGAGAGAGAATGATATAGAAACTCAATTAGGATATTTATTTTATCACATGTATTTAGTTTATCACATTGATTATCAAAAAATTGACAGTACATCATTTTGGGGGGAATTATTTTTCCCAGTAATATCAATAATAATAGCTGCTGCTATATGTTTAAGTTTATACACTACAATCATAGTAACATGTGCATCATGAGAGCAAGAGGCAGAGCCCACAATAGTGATTTTTTATTAGTGTAACTAATCATTAAAGCAGCACCCTCCATCGCCAATAGTACAAGTAGAGATTATGGGGGCTATGCACTAAGCTCCGTAAAGTGGCTCTAAAAGTGGAAAGTGGTTAGCGAACGTGATATTCCGCTCAGCGCGATTCACAGAGCAGCGCTAACAGGCAATTTCCGTTCTTAAACTGCCTTTTTCCCTGAAATTTTTCTAAGTCCCAACAAACCCGTACGATCAGCTAAATAAGCTGATTTCTGCCCTTCTGCGGGATTCACCAAGCTACTCTAAGAGACCGTTCTTTAAAAACCTGCTGTTCAAAACACGCCAGCCCAAGGCAGGCGGAAAAGAATCAGGACTTAGAAAAATTTCTTTGTTTACATTTTTGCAGGCGCAACACCCATAAAACAGGCCGGTGGGTGTCCCCGGCTGACCCCGCGAGGATCCGGGGGTCCCCGGCTCACCAAGCGGGGGTCCCCGCGGGAGTGTGGGGGTCCCCACGGCCGTCCCGGGGTCCCTGCGGGAGTCCCGGGGTACCCGCGGCCCTGCGGTACCAATGTTGTGACTCCTAAAAAATAAACAATATTTCTAACTACTGTAAATACACCCCCTAACACATACAGTACAATGCAGTAATGGTCAAAATTACTATTATCCAGATAGGTAGAATAGATTATTTGCCCATTATTAAACACATTAACTAGCATAATAAAATTAATAAAGTTCTACTGACCTCATCAATAAGAAGCCCCCTCGATAGCAAATTCCGTGTCCTCCGTTACCCACAAAATACATAGCCAATACATTGCAATTACATTCTGATATCAATTAACCCCTTAATCACCGTATCGGATAATAACCGCAAAGGTAATTAAGGGGTTAAGCCACCCTGGCCCAATACCCACCCTTCACACATTCATTTGTACAGTGGCTTCATCATGCAACTATATATATATATATATATATATATATATATATATATATATATATATTAGAAAAAGAAAAGAGAAAAAGCGCCCGATCCTTGTGTAAAATCAGATGAACATTTTAATAAATCACGGACAAGACAAATGCACACTTACAATTTGTCTGATAAAAACAGGCATTTTATGGGACCTGCCCATGCACCAAATGAAGACTCCACGGTCACCTCCGCTCTGCAATCTCCAGAATGGTTCTGTATCCAGTGTTTAAGAACGCCATTTGCTCCAGGATGGATAATGTCCACTTGTATGGAGTTTCTCAGCAGCGTGCGTCCGCCATTGCTCACCCGCATGTGATACTGGAATCCGGAAGGACTTTACTTGCGTCTCCACGATCTCTCTCTGGTGCCAAGGCAGGTCAGCCACCGTAGTTCCAATGTTAACTGTCCCTACGCGTTTCTTCCGCCTTTGCGGATTTCATCAGGGGATCACTACGGTGGCTGACCTGCCTTGGCACCAGAGAGAGATCGTGGAGACGCAAGTAAAGTCCTTCCGGATTCCAGTATCACATGCGGGTGAGCAATGGCGGACCATTCTGGAGATTGCAGAGCGGAGGTGACCGTGGAGTCTTCATTTGGTGCATGGGCAGGTCCCATAAAATGCCTGTTTTTATCAGACAAATTGTAAGTGTGCATTTGTCTTGTCCGTGATTTATTAAAATGTTCATCTGATTTTACACAAGGATCGGGCGCTTTTTCTCTTTTCTTTTTCTAATAGGTAATATGGGAACTTGGTGAGCCCAAGAAGAAGCAGCCTGGACCTTTGTTTTATGCATTCATGGACTTCATTTGGACTTAAGTATTTTTTATAGTTCATTTTTGGATTTTTTAATATATATTTTGTATTTATTATTTAGTAGTATATTGCATTATCTTTTTTACATTTTTTGCACATTTTTTACTTTTTGGTTTGGTTTTTATGATTTTTAAATTTCATTTTTTTGTAACATATAATTTTTTTCTTATTTAGGCTAGCACTGGTTGTTTCATATAACATTCATAATCAATATTGGTATTTGGTGCAACATTTTGCCACACGTCACCAGCACGGCAGCAATTTGGGTGTGCTGGAAAAAGTGCGCTGTCTTTAAAACTGTTCATATATATATATATATATATATATATATATATATATGTATATATATATATATATATATATATATGTATATATATATGTACACATGATTAACCAATATACAAATAAATGTTTAAGGGTTAACAAAAACATGCTCAAATAAAAATACCACTTCTCCATATCAGCCACAGTAAAATAAAATCCTATTTCCTAAAAAAATCAATCTCATCTTCCAATCAAAAGCATCAAATGACAATCAAAACATTGAATTTACGTTGTATACATGATGCATAAAATATGTGCACCATGTACACTCTGCCAATGAATGTTAACAATAAAATATTCCAAACAAAATACCATTAAATCCAAACAAGTATACTATTTAAACCAAGCAAGTCAACACAAATCAATTAGCATTCATTAATCAAATCCCAAAAGAATTAAAATACCATCCATAACAATTACACAATTAACTATTTCAATCGTTAAAACAAGTTACCATCAGACGAAATATAAGTACCAGAAAGAATCCAATACACAAAAGCAAGCCTCACCATGACCTAAAGTACAGCATATAACGCCAAAAATTACATCTATCTAATTCCAAAACACATTACACACACATTTATGCATAGCAGCATAGCCAAAAACATTTTAAAGACAGCAAAACAAGCATTTCCTACCAAATCATTTCCTACCCTTTATGTATATATCGATTGAGACATACATACATACAGTGGCAAGAAATGATCTGTAATAAAAAAAATATATCACATGTAAAAAAAAAAAAACATGTCCAAGTTAAAAAAAAAACATTTATTTTGTTGATTTACCATTACTTGACCAACTCACCGACTCCCGTTGAACACCTTACTCTCGAACCAATCCACGCACAGGAACCCATAAAATAATAAAACATAAAATAATAAACCATAACAACCCAGGGGTCTTCTATTTGTAATCCATCTTCATCTGTATTCTTCTTTCTTGTATCTTCTTCCGCTCTCTTCCGAGGTCTTCTTCTCTTCTTCGGCACGCCCTGGCCTTTTTTCTTTGGTAGGAGGTCCTTCCTCCTCAGCGTCTGGCTTCAAAATGAGACGACATAGGCTTTTATAGGCCTATGACGTCACATTTTGGTTAAATGTTTCCCACTGCCCTCATTGGGCCGTGAAAAACATGTGATTTGTGGGGGAAAAAAATGATGACGTCATTTAAAGGCAATGACGCCAGCCAATCAGAATGGCTGAGCTTCAATTGCCTTTAAGATGATGTCATCAAAACAAAGATATAAATATCTTTGTATTTCCTCTGTATGTGTGTGCATGTGTATGTTTGTACTTATGTACAGAATGGTTGCCTTGATAGCTGAGACAATGACACCATGCTAACTTAATATTGTACATGTCAAAATAATGAAATGCACTGCTATTTTTCTTTTGTTTGCTCTCTCCTAAGAAAATGTGGATTTGCATATTTCATTCCTCCCCTCCTAAGGGGAAGTCCTCCACTCCTAAGAAGAAGAGAAGAAGGGCGTGGCGTAAGAAGATGGAAGAAGACGGAGAAGAAGGAGAAGACCCCAAAAAAGAAAAGAAGACCCCAAGACTGACGGGAAGGATTACAAATAGGAGAAAGAAGACACCGTTGTGGATTGTAAGGGTTTATTATATTATGATTACCTTTGGATTGGTTCCAGTGCTTCCGGGGCCCATGGATTTCGGTGAGTGGGCATCTAATGGTAAGTAAACAAAGAAAAGTTTATTATTTTAACTTTTACAGGTTTTTTTTGAATTTTTATTCATGTGTTTTATTTTTTAATTTCCATTTAATGCCCCTGAATTGATCTATGTCCCTATGGATATACATACATTTAGAGACACTGAATGGGTGTATTCTATGTGATTTTTGGATGTAAATGCATTGTGTTTTTTGCTCTATTATTGCCCCTGTATGTTATGTATATCTATCTATATGGATATACATACAGGGATAATAATTGATTGTTTTGCTAATGTTTATGTTCTTTTCATGTATTACAAATGTATTTAGCAGCTTTATTTATACATTGGTGTGTGTAATGTCATTTTTATTTAGTAACATGTAATTTTTAATGGTTTATTTCTGGAAGTAAGATTTGAATGATGGTGGTTACTTTGACTTAGAATTTTTTTGGCAATGGTTTGGCTTTAGGAATTGAATAGTGAATTGTATAATTGATTTGGATTGTATTGAATTGGTTTAGGAAATTGATTCATTGATTGATGGTAAATGTATTTATGTTGCTTAGTTTATATTTGATTTTGTGGATGGCATTGGTGGTTAGGGGACATTGTTCATAGTGTATTTTATTTTGAAATTGATTTTGCATAGTGTTACATGATGCACAGATTAATTGCATCATGTACACACTCATTGCAATTGTGTGACATTTGATATGCATTTGTCTAGCTGCTGGTTTGTTGGGAGAGGACATATCATTTATTTTTAAAAGTGCTGCTGGATTCATTTTAGTATGTGAAAATTATGAGATTCAGATTTGATGTTTTTATGTATACATGTTTATGTAATCCTGAACCATTTATTTGTATATTGGTGTTATATATGTGTGTGTGTGTGTATATATATATATATATATTTATATCCCACTGTACAAATGAATAGGGGCAGTGTGGGTGACCGGATGCCCATCATTGCCAGGGGTAAGTAGAACACCATTTATTTATGCTGATTTATGTGTTTAATAATGGGCAAATAATCTATTATCCATATGTGGATAATAGTTATTTTGCCCATTACTGTATTGTATGTGTTAGGGGGCGGGGGGATGTGTGTTGTATATTGCTATATTTATTGGGGGCAATTGTCCACAATAAACATGCTTTTGTGCCTTAACCCCTTCATTGCCTTAGCGGTTAGCCGCTAAGGTAATGAAGCTTCTTTAATGTATTTTTATTAATAGTGTGCGGGAGCAGGGGGTCCCCTGAGCTGAACCGCATTGATTTCTGCCCCAGAGACCCCCTGCTTCCCGAGTTACAGGCCCCGATTTGGGGCATCGGTGCCAGTGTCGTCGCCATCTTTATAACGTCCCCGTCGCGTCTTGGACTCTATAAAGATGGTGGCGACACTGGCCTCCGATGCCCCATACCTGGCTCTGTAACTCGGGAAGCAGGGGGTCTCTGAGGCAGAAATAAATGCGGTTCAGCTCAGGGGACCCCCTGCTCCGGCACACTATTATTAAAATGTACATTAATGCAGCTTCATTACCATTGCAGATAGCCGCTACGGTAAGGAATTATTGTTTATTAATATGTGTGTTTTGACAGTAGTGTAGATGTGTAGGGGGTCTCCAGAGCTGAACCACATTGGTTTCAGCCTCGGGGGCCCCCTACTTCAGGAGATACAGGCCCCGTTATGGGGTGCCGGTATCCCCTGCAGAATGTAAATGTCCCGGTCACGTGATGCGGAAGCTTGCAAAGTGCAGGGGATACCGGCACCCCATAACGGGGCCTGTATCTCCTGAAGTAGGGGGTCCCCGGACCTGAAACCAATGCGGTTCAGCTCTGGAGACCCCCTGCTCATGTACACTATTATTAAAATGTATTTATTTAGTGTACGATCGCCTGTAACAGCCTTGCATGGAGATGCAGAATCTCCATGCAAATGTTACAGGCGGCCTATTTTTTCTATCAGCTAGCGTACGGGAAGTTTCAGTGCGCTAGCAGAGGGGAAAAACATTGCACGCACGATAAGCCAGTTTTGGGTACGTCCGATAGAAAATGGGCTGAGGGCCTTAGTGAATCGCGCCGCCAGCTTAATTTTTTATCGGACGTGATTATTTTTTTCAGGCCGGCGCGAAAGCACGGAGCTTAGTGCATAGCCACCTATGATACAAATTCAAACTGGAGTTCAGTACTGTATATATTATCACTAACTGTCTGCCAAAAATGGTTACAATTACAATTAATCTGCTCTTGAAGCTTAATAATTATTCATAGGGATTATTTTTCAAACTGGTATTTTTATAATTAGACATGAGGATGTAATTATTATACTTCACTTTTGCAATATTGTGCAATGGCAGCTAGTGACGGATGCTTTTGTTGTTTGTCCTGCTGCCGCTGCTCATTGGATGGTACACTAGGGGCACTGCAGAGAGAGAGAGTGATATATAAACTCATTTTGGAACCACTTCAGTTTATCAAATTCATTATCAAATAATTGACAGTAGATCATTTTGGGAGGGAATTATTTTTCCCAGTAATATCAATAATAATGACTGCTGCTATATAGTGCAGCATAATGGCCAAGGACAGAGCCCACTTCCCTGAAAGTCAGTTAATCACAGCAGGTTAATGTGTGGTAGTTGTTTAATGGTTCAACTAAGTCCCACTTTTCGTACGTAAATAGGTATACTTTATATACACTGGAGTGATTTTTGAAGTGAAACTTCTTTGCTAGCGCTTACAGAGTTTTGATGGGGAAAATCTATTGTGTTGTCACGAAAAACCATGACTGAAGTAACATCACGCTAATGATGGGTGCATGCACACGCATGCTCACGTAGGTTGCAGTCAGTGCATACACAGAAAAGGAGGTTGTAAACCATGCCGCACATGCGCAGAAGCCCATATTCTTCTTACGTTCCGCATGCACAGTAACAGAGCGGCCAAGGCCACGCGCGAGCACATGACCAGCCGCCCACATTCACCTGACCGGCTGGCGCTTCACGCAGGCACAGGACTCCAGAACTGGACAGCAACTTGCATTATCAGCCACCTGGACCCCTTCCTATGCCTACACCGAACTCTGCTACACAGGTGGACCCCCTCCCTTCTCAACAGAAAGGTCACTGGCACAACCATTCCCAATGCTATGCACAGTCTCAGACACACACAGTCATTCACACACACACAAAGACACACAAAGTCACACACACAGTTACAAACACACACACATACACACACACACAGACACAGTCACACACTGACACAATTACACACACACATTCACACACACACACACACAGTCACAAATACTGCTGCGGCCAAGTTTATTCGAGCATTTGCCCGTTCTTGGCCGCAGCAGTAGCCTGGCGCGCGCCCGAGGGTGACGGGCGCGCGCCGAAGCAGCGGAAGAGCGCCCTCCGATCGGGGCGCTCTCCCTACCGCTGCCGGGTCCGCCGGGTCCCCCGGAACCCCCTGCCGCCGTCCCGCGATCGCGGGACACCAGGGCTCCCTCGGGGAGCACTGGACGCGCGTGCAGGGGGCGCAGGCTCCCGAAGACGCGTGACCGCGCGTCTATGATGCGCGGCACGCCGAGGGGCGGCCACTAGCAAGCCGGGAAATCTCCCGGCTTGCGGTACCGGCCACACTTTAATAAAGTGTGTCGGTAGTGTACATACACACACAAAGTCAAACACATAGTCACACACACACCGTCACAGACACAGACACACACACAAAAACAGAGACACACACACAAACACAGGGAATTCACATTTAGTAAAAATATAGACGTACAAAGAGCTAAACAGCGTGTGTGTGCCGAGCACGCACGTTCTAAGTCAAACTTCTTTGCCTTTTCTCACTGAAATTGTGTTTTGATTTTTAATTTAAAACATCACCATTACAATTACAATTTATGTGACAAAACAGTGACAAAAGACAAAGAAGTTTCACATAAAATGTGCGTGCTTGGCACACACACCCTTTTTTTTGTTTCAAATATTTTATTAGATTTTTTCACAGAGTACAGATATTCAATAGTATAATGTTGGGAACATACAGATGTATAGATTAGAAATTGTATCATTATTAAGGGATAAGAAGCATATTGGGTTATTCTTGACTTGTTACTTTTAGCCTGTTTATAACAACATTTGCAATTAAATAGGCATTAATTCAGTTGGTAAAGGAGAACCAACTAGTACTGGTCAGTATTCATACCATGTTGAAAAGTAGTTGGGGACGACGACAGATAAGAGAGACAAGGAGAGGGGGGAAGAGGGGGGGAAGAGGGGGAGGAGGTGGAGATGTGACCTCCCGTCCCCACTTCCGCACTGGCTTTTTCAAACTCAACCCTTTCGGGTCTGTATCGGGTGGGTTTTCCCGTTATCTATCTGCTGTAGCGCTGTAGCTTTGGGTTCTTTAAATCTATATCTTCAGCTAGGGTTGAATCAATCTACCAGACCAATTTATATCCAATTAGTAACATGCCTACCCCCAGCCACGGGTCACATGTTTTATAAAATTCATCAGTCTAGTGTTTCTCAAAAGCAGTAATTTTTTTTTCCATTAGCATCACCTCATTTGTTCTTTTCTCTTCAGTTTGTCTAGAGCGGGGGCTATTCTCTCCCAGGAGGCCGCAATAGCACACCTGGCCGCAGTCAGTATAAATGAGATTAGATGCCTCAGAGGGCGGCTGATATCTTTCACTGGTTTTTAAAGCAAGAAAATCAGTGGGTCCAAGGGGATTTATAGTTCTGTTATGTCTTTAATAATTGCTTGGATAGTGAACCAATATTTCTGAATAGCCGGGCATGTCCTCCAAATGTGTGCCATGTCGCCTCTTGTCCACAACCCCTCCAACACAGATCAGACACTGCAGGGTAAATTTATTTTGGTCTGCTTGGCGTGAGGTACCATTGAAATAAGATCTTCTAAATGTTTTCTTTGATAGTGGTACATATGGAGGTCTTTGCGGCAAACTCCCAAATATCCTCCCAATCATCTCTATTAATTTCCAAGTTTAGGTCGGCCGCCCATTTAAGCATATAATTGTGGTTGGGAGAGTCCACCAAAGCCTCCATACTGGCATACATTTTCATGATCAGGCCTTTCTGATACAGGCCTCTTCTACAAAATCTTTCAAAATTTGAGAGAGGGGAAAATTCTAGCTTTGGAGTAATTTTGTGCAAGAAGTGCCTAATCTGGAGGTATTTAAACATGTGGAGATTTGGTGCTTCATATTTTATCCTCTTGGAAGCTAATAAGTTTCCCTTTGTGTAGTAAGTCGGCTATTGTCCTAATGTTCTTAACTTTAATTGGTCAAATTGTTTGGAGTCACAGCCTGTGGGAAAATTGGGATTATTGAAAAGCGGAGTGAGTTGGGAGGAGGGTGATGTGAGTTTACATTTATCCTTGGATTTAGTCCAGGCATCCCAGGTACATCTCATTAAGCCCAGCTCAAACATTTTTATATTTGATTCCCGTTTATCTGGGGCCTACAGGGGCATAAGCAGAGAAGACGTTCTTGAGTATTGAAATTCTATAGCCAACCAGCAATACTGGGCCGGATCAGTGTTCCAAATCCCCACCTGCCGCAATTGGGCAGCTTGGTAGTATTTTTAAATATCTGGGACTCCCATTCCCCCTCTCGCTCTCGAGGTCAGAATAACTGACAAAGCTCTCCTGGGTCTCTTACCCTGCCAGATAAAATCGAATATTCTATTTTGTAGATTTTTTAGTTCGGATCCAGGTATCCGGACTGGGAGGGTCTGAAAAAGATATAATAACCTAGGGAGTACTGTATGTTCATCTTGACCGATACTATTCTCCCAATCCAAGATACCTGGAACCTGTCGCACTTTTCCAGATCTTTTTTGATCCTATCAAACAGGGGTTGGTAATTACTCTGATATAAGGAGTGATAGTGCCTGGTCACATTTACTCCCAAAATATTTAATGAAAGAGGAACTCCATCTGTAGTTAAAATTCAATTTCTGTCATTTAATCTCTGTGGCTGTGAGATTCAAATGTAGGGCCTCACATTTGTCATTGTTAGTTTTGTATTCTGAGATTATCAAAAAATTGACAGTACATCATTTTTGGGGGAATTATTTTTCCCAGTAATATCAATAATAATAGCTGCTGCTATATGTTTAAGTTTATACACTACAATCATAGTAACATGTGCATCATGAGAGCAAGAGGCAGAGCCCACAATAGTGATTTTTTATTAGTGTAACTAATCATTAAAGCAGCACCCTCCATCGCCAATAGTACAAGTAGAGATTATGGGGGCTATGCACTAAGCTCCATAAAGTGGCTCTAAAAGCGGAAAGTGGTTAGCGAACGTGATATTCCGCTCAGTGCGATTCACAGAGCAGCGCTAACAGGCAATTTCCGTTCTTAAACTGCCTTTTTCCCTGAAATTTTTCTAAGTCCCAACAAACCCGTACGATCAGCTAAATAAGCTGATTTCTGCCCTTCTGCGGGATTCACTAAGCTACTCTAAGAGACCATTCTTTAAAAACCCACCAATCAAAACACGCCAGCCCATGGCAGGCGGAAAAGAATCAGGACTTAGAAAAATTTCTTTGTTTACATTTTTGCATGCGCAACACCCATAAAACAGGCCGGTGGGTGTCCCCGGCTGACCCCGCGGGGGTCCCCGGCTGACCCCGCGGGGGTCCCCGAGGGAGGCCTGGGGTCGCGCGGGTGTCCCCGGCTGACCCCGCGAGGGTCCGGGGGTCCCCGGCTCACCAAGCGGGGGTCCCTGTGGGAGTGTGGGGGTCCACACGGCCGTCCCGGGGTCCCTGCGGGAGTCCCAGGGTACCCACGGCCCTGCGGTACCAAAGTTGTGACTTCAAAAAAATAAACAATATTTCTAACTACTGTAAATACACCCCCTAACACATACAGTACAATACAGTAATGGTCAAAATTACTATTATCCAGATAGGGAGAATAGATTATTTGCCCATTATTAAATACATTAACTAGCATAATAAAATAAATAAAGTTCTACTGACCTCATCAATAAGAAGCCCCCTCGATAGCAAATTCCGTGTCCTCCGTTGCCCACAAAATACATAGCCAATACATTGCAATTACATTCTGATATCAATTAACCCCTTAATCACCTTATCGGATAATAACCGTAAAGGTAATTAAGGGGTTATACCACCCTGGCCCAATACCCACCCTTCACACATTCATTTGTACAGTGGCTTCATCATGCAACTATATATATATATATATATATATATATATATATATATATATATATATATATTTATATATATATATATATATTTATATATATATATATGAAGGAACAAAAATCGTGGCGCCAAAATAATACTATATAGCAGTGTATATAAATAAACTGTAGTGTTGAATATTATATATTAAAAGTGTCTGTGAATCCTAAATGTGTTTAAAAAACAATAATGTGCAATAGGAATGCTATATACTAAACATAAAAAACAAATTCTACTAAAACAACACCATAGGATTATGCATTACAAATAGTGAAAATTATGACTAAAAAAGTGCAAAAAATGCTAAAAATTGATCAAATATGAAAAAATGAAAAATATATATATATATAATTATAGTATAAAATCCAACCAGTCCTTCAATAGTCTGTCCATAATAGGAGGTATAGGATGTGTGCAAAGGGATCTTCTGCTGCTCTCACATGGGATAAACCACCTCCACGGATATCTACAAACAGAAAAAGAGAGAGAGCGCACGCCCCATAGCATAACACTGTGTGGTTTATTATAAAATAGGGGAAGGGATAGATGGGGGGGGTGGGGGAGAATCGCACTCACAAGATAAAAAGTTTTAAAAGGCAGTTTGTGAATTATATCACCACCATCCGGTACTGCTGGGCGAAATCACTTCCAGATCGCTGATCAAGATCACCGCCGACCGGATAAGGACGCCGTCACACCGTCTATATGCTGTTCAAATTCAGCTCTCCACTCCGAATGGCCGCTGTAGTCTTCCCGCGCTGGGTATGGCCTCGTGCGCGTGCGCAGCGTCTTCGTGACGTAATCGCGCTTCTCAGTATCCCTACAGGGAGAGCTGAATTTGGAGAGCTGAATTTGAACAGCATATGGACGGTGTGACGGCGTCCTTATCCGGTCGGCGGTGATCTTGATCAGCGATCTGGAAGTGATTTCGCCCAGCAGTACCGGATGGTGGTGATATAATTCACAAACTGCCTTTTAAAACTTTTTATCTTGTGAGTGCGATTCCCCCCCCCCATCCATCCCTTCCCCTATTTTATAATAAACCACACAGTGTTATGCTATGGGGCGTGCGCTCTCTCTCTTTTTCTGTTTATATATATATATATATATATATATATATATGTACACATGACTAACCAATATACAAAGAAATGTTTAAGGGTTAACAAAAACATGCTCAAATAAAAATACCACTTCTCCATATCAGCCACAGTAAAATAAAATCCTATTTCCTAAAAAAATCAATCTCATCTTCCAATCAAAAGCATCAAATGACAATCAAAACATTGAATTTACATTGTATACATGATGCATAAAATATGTGCACCATGAACACTCTGCCAATGAATGTTAACAATAAAATATTCCAAACAAAATACCATTAAATCCAAACAAGTATACTATTTAAACCAAGCAAGTCAACACAAATCAATTAGCATTCATTAATCAAATCCCAAAACAATTAAAATACCATCCATAACAATTACACAATTAACTATTTCAATCGTTAAAACAAGTTACCATCAGACAAAATATAAGTACCAAAAAGAATCCAATATACAAAAGCAAGCCTCACCATGACCTAAAGTACAGCATATAACACCAAAAATTACATCTATCTAATTCCAAAACACATTACACACACATTTATGCATAGCAGCATAGCCAAAAACATTTTAAAGACAGCAAAACAAGCATTTCCTACCAAATCATTTCCTACCCTTTATGTATATATCGATCAAGACATATATACATACATACATACATACAGTGGCAAGAAATGATCTGTAATAAAAAAAAAATATCACATGTAAAAAAAAAAAAAACATGTCCAAGTTAAAAAAACAAACATTTATTTTGTTGATTTACCATTACTTGACCAACTCACCGACTCCCGTTGAACACCTTACTCTCGAACCAATCCACGCACAGGAACCCATAAAATAATAAAACATAAAATAATAAACCATAACAACCCAGGGGTCTTCTATTTGTAATCCATCTTCATCTGTATTCTTCTTTCTTGTATCTTCTTCCGCTCTCTTCCGAGGTCTTCTTCTCTTCTTCGGCACGCCCTGGCCTTTTTTCTTTGGTAGGAGGTCCTTCCTCCTCAGCGTCTGGCTTCAAAATGAGACGACATAGGCTTTTATAGGCCTATGACGTCACATTTTGGTTAAATGTTTCCCACTGCCCTCATTGGGCCGTGAAAAACATGTGATTTGTGGGGAAAAAAAATGATGACGTCATTTAAAGGCAATGACGCCAGCCAATCAGAATGGCTGAGCTTCAATTGTCTTTAAGATGATGTCATCAAAACAAAGATATAAATATCTTTGTATTCCCTCTGTATGTGTGTGCATGCGTATGTTTGTACTTATGTACAGAATGGTTGCCTTGATAGCTGAGACAATGACACCATGCTAACTTAATGTTGTACATGTCAAAATAATGAAATGCACTGCTATTTTTTTTGTTTGCTCTCTCCTAAGAAAATGTGGATTTGCATATTTCATTCCTCCCCTCCTAAGGGGAAGTCCTCCCCTCCTAAGAAGAAGAGAAGAAGGGCGTGGCGTAAGAAGATGGAAGAAGACGGAGAAGACGGAGTAGACTACAAAGAAGAAAAGAAGACCCCAAGACTGACGGGAAGGATTACAAATAGGAGAAAGAAGACACCGTTGTGGATTGTAAGGGTTTATTATTTTATGGTTACCTTTGGATTGGTTCCAGTGCTTCCGGGGCCCATGGATTTCGGTGAGTGGGCATCTAATGGTAAGTAAACAAAGAAAAGTTTATTATTTTAACTTTTACAGGTTTTTTTTGAATTTTTATTCATGTGTTTTATTTTTTAATTTCCATTTAATGCCCCTGAATTGATCTATGTCCCTATGGATATACATACATTTAGAGACACTGAATGGGTGTATTCTATGTGATTTTTGGATGTAAATGCATTGTGTTTTGCTCTATTATTGCCCCTGTATGTTATGTATATCTATCTATATGGATATACATACAGGGATAATAATTGATTGTTTTGCTAATGTTTATGTTCTTTTCATGTATTACAAATGTATTTAGCAGCTTTATTTATACATTGGTGTGTGTAATGTCATTTTTATTTAGTAACATGTAATTTTTAATGGTTTATTTCTGGAAGTAAGATTTGAATGATGGTGGTTACTTTGACTTAGAATTTTTTTGGCAATGGTTTGGCTTTAGGAATTGAATAGTGAATTGTATAATTGATTTGGATTGTATTGTAATTGGTTTAGGAAATTGATTAATTGATTGATGGTAAATGTATTTATGTTGCTTAGTTTATATTTGATTTTGTGGATGGCATTGGTGGTTAGGGGACATTGTTCATAGTGTATTTTATTGTGAAATTGATTTTGCATAGTGTTACATGATGCACAGATTAATTGCATCATGTACACATTCATTGCAATTGTGTGACATTTGATATGCATTTGTCTAGCTGCTTGTTTGTTGGGAGAGGACATATCATTTATTTTTAAAAGTGCTGCTGGATTAATTTTAGTATGTGAAAATTATGAGATTCAGATTTGATGTTTTTATGTATACATGTTTATGTAATCCTGAACCATTTATTTGTATATTGGTGTTATATATGTGTGTGTGTGTGTATATATATATATATATATATATATATTTATATCCCACTGTACAAATGAATAGGGGCAGGGTGGGTGACCGGATGCCCATCATTGCCAGGGGTAAGTAGAACACCATTTATTTATGCTGATTTATGTGTTTAATAATGGGCAAATAATCTATTATCCATATGTGGATAATAGTTATTTTGCCCATTACTGTATTGTATGTGTTAGGGAGCGGGGGGATGTGTGTTGTATATTGCTATATTTATTGGGGGCAATTGTCCACAATAAACATGCTTTTGTGCCTTAACCCCTTCATTGCCTTAGCGGTTAGCCGCTAAGGTAATGAAGCTTCTTTAATGTATTTTTATTAATAGTGTGCGGGAGCAGGGGGTCCCCTGAGCTGAACCGCATTGATTTCTGACTCAGAGACCCCCTGCTTCCCGAGTTACAGGCCCCGATTTGGGGCATCGGTGCCAGTGTCGTCGCCGTCTTTATAGCGTCCCCGTCGCGTCTTGGACTCTATAAAGATGGTGGCGACACTGGCCTCCGATGCCCCAAACCGGGGCCTGTAACTCGGGAAGCAGGGGGTCTCTGAGGCAGAAATACATGCGGTTCAGCTCAGGGGACCCCCTGCTCCGGCACACTATTATTAAAATGTACATTAATGCAGCTTCATTACCATTGCAGATAGCCGCTACGGTAAGGAATTATTGTTTATTAATATGTGTGTTTTGACAGTAGTGTAGATGTGTAGGGGGTCTCCAGAGCTGAACCACATTGGTTTCAGCCTCGGGGGCCCCCTACTTCAGGAGATACAGGCCCCGTTATGGGGTGCCGGTATCCCCTGCAGAATGTAAATGTCCCGGTCACGTGATGCGGAAGCTTGCAAAGTGCAGGGGATACCGGCACCCCATAACGGGGCCTGTATCTCCTGAAGTAGGGGGTTCCCGGACCTGAAACCAATGCGGTTCAGCTCTGGAGACCCCCTGCTCATGTACACTATTATTAAAATGTATTTATTTAGTGTACGATCGCCTGTAACAGCCTTGCATGGAGATGCAGAATCTCCATGCAAATGTTACAGGCGGCCTATTTTTTCTATCAGCTAGCGTACGTGAAGTTTCAGTGCGCTAGCAGAGGGAAAAAACATTGCACGCACGATAAGCCAGTTTTGGGTACATCCGATAGAAAATGGGCTGAGGGCCTTAGTGAATCGCGCCGCCGGCTGACTTTTTTATCGGACGTGATAATTTTTTTCAGGCCGGCGCGAAAGCACGGAGCTTAGTGCATAGCCACCTATGATACAAATTCAAACTGGAGTTCAGTACTGTATATATTATCACTAACTGTCTGCCAAAAATGGTTACAATTACAATTAATCTGCTCTAGAAGCTTAATAATTATTCATAGGGATTATTTTTCAAACTGGTATTTTTATAATTAGACATGAGGATGTAATTATTATACTTCACTTTTGCAATATTGTGCAATGGCAGCTAGTGACGGATGCTTTTGTTGTTTGTCCTGCTGCCGCTGCTCATTGGATGGTACACTAGCGGCACTGCAGAGAGAGAGAGTGATATATAAACTCATTTTGGAACCACTTCAGTTTATCAAATTCATTATCAAATAATTGACAGTAGATCATTTTGGGAGGGAATTATTTTTCCCAGTAATATCAATAATAATGACTGCTGCTATATAATGCAGCATAATGGCCAAGGACAGAGCCTTCTTCCCTGAAAGTCAGTTAATCACAGCAGGTTAATGTGTGGTAGTTGTTTAATGGTTCAACTAAGTCCCACTTTTCGTACGTAAATAGGTATACTTTTATACACTGGAGTGATTTTTGAAGTGAAACTTCTTTGCTAGCGCTTACAGAGTTTTGATGGGGAAAATCTATTGTGTTGTCACGAAAAACCATGACTGAAGTGACATCACGCTAATGATGGGTGCATGCACACGCATGCTCACGTAGGTTGCAGTCAGCGTATACACAGAAAAGGAGGTTGTAAACCATGCCGCACATGCGCAGAAGCCCATATTCTTCTTACGTTCCGCATGCGCAGTAACAGAGCGGCCAAGGCCACGCGCGAGCACATGACCAGCCGCCCACATTCACCTGACCGGCTGGCGCTTCACGCAGGCACAGGACTCCAGAGCTGGAAAGCAACTTGCATTATCAGCCACCTGGACCCCTTCCTATGCCCACACCGAACTCTGCTACACAGCTGGACCCCCTCCCTTCTCAACAGAAAGGTCACTGGCACAACCATTCCCAATGCTATGCACAGTCTCAGACACACACAGTCATTCACACACACACAAAGACACACAAAGTCACACACACAGTTACAAACACACACACATACACACACACAGACACAGTCACACACTGACACAATTACACACACACATTCACACACAAAGTCAAACACATAGTCACACACACACCGTCACAGACACAGACACACACACAAAAACAGAGACACACACACAAACACAGGGAATTCACATTTAGTAAAAATATAGACGTACAAAGAGCTAAACAGCGTGTGTGTGCCGAGCACGCACGTTCTAAGTCAAACTTCTTTGCCTTTTCTCACTGAAATTGTGTTTTGATTTTTAATTTAAAACATCACCATTACAATTACAATTTATGTGACAAAACAGTGACAAAAGACAAAGAAGTTTCACATAAAATGTGCGTGCTTGGCACACACACCCTTTTTTTGTTTCAAATATTTTATTAGATTTTTTCACAGAGTACAGATATTCAATAGTATAATGTTGGGAACATACAGATGTATAGATTAGAAATGGTATCATTATTAAGGGATAAGAAGCATATTGGGTTATTCTTGACTTGTTACTTTTAGCCTGTTTATAACAACATTTGCAATTAAATAGGCATTAATTCAGTTGGTAAAGGAGAACCAACTAGTACTGGTCAGTATTCATACCATGTTGAAAAGTAGTTGGGGGGGACGACAGATAAGAGAGACATGGAGAGGGGGGAAGAGGGGGGGAAGAGGGGGAGGAGGTGGAGATGTGACCTCCCGTCCCCAATTCCGCACTGGCTTTTTCAAACTCAACCCTTTCGGGTCTGTATCGGGTGGGTTTTCCCGTTATCTATCTGCTGTAGCGCTGTAGCTTTGGGTTCTTTAAATCTATATCTTCAGCTAGGGGTGAATCAATCTACCAGACCAATTTATATCCAATTAGTAACATGCCTACCCCCAACCACGGGTCACATGTTTTATAAAAGTCTAGTGTTTCTCAAAAGCAGTAATTTTTTTTTCCATTAGCATCACCTCATTTGTTCTTTTCTCTTCAGTTTGTCTAGAGCGGGGGCTATTCTCTCCCAGGAGGCCGCAATAGCGCACCTGGCCGCAGTCAGTATAAATGAGATTAGATGCCTCAGAGGGCGGCTGATATCTTTCACTGGTTTTTAAAGCAAGAAAATCAGTGGGTCCAAGGGGATTTATAGTTCTGTTATGTCTTTAATAATAGCTTGGATAGTGAACCAATATTTATGAATAGCCAGGCATGTCCTCCAAATGTGTGCCATGTCGCCTCTTGTCCACAACCCCTCCAACACAGATCAGACACTGCAGGGTAAATTTATTTTGGTCTGCTTGGCGTGAGGTACCATTGAAATAAGATCTTCTAAATGTTTTCTTTGATAGTGGTACATATGGAGGTCTTTGCGGCAAACTCCCAAATATCCTCCCAATCATCTCTATTAATTTCCAAGTTTAGGTCGGCCGCCCATTTAAGCATATAATTGTGGTTGGGAGAGTCCACCAAAGCCTCCATACTGGCATACATTTTCATGATCAGGCCTTTCTGGTACAGGCCTCTTCTACAAAATCTTTCAAAATTTGAGAGAGGGGAAAATTCTAGCTTTGGAGTAATTTTGTGCAAGAAGTGCCTAATCTGGAGGTATTTAAACATGTGGAGATTTGGTGCTTCATATTTTATCCTCTTGGAAGCTAATAAGTTTCCCTTTGTGTAGTAAGTCGGCTATTGTCCTAATGTTCTTAACTTTAATTGGTCAAATTGTTTGGAGTCACAGCCTGTGGGAAAATTGGGATTATTGAAAAGCGGAGTGAGTTGGGAGGAGGGTGATGTGAGTTTACATTTATCCTTGGACTTAGTCCAGGCATCCCAGGTACATCTCATTAAGCCCAGCTCAAACATTTTTATATTTGATTCCCGTTTATCTGGGGCCTACAGGGGCATAAGCAGAGAAGACGTTCTTGAGTATTGAAATTCTATAGCCAACCAGCAATATTGGGCCGGATCAGTGTTCCAAATCCCCACCTGCCGCAATTGGGCAGCTTGGTAGTATTTTTAAATATCTGGGACTCCCATTCCCCCTCTCGCTCTCGAGGTCAGAATAACTGACAAAGCTCTCCTGGGTCTCTTACCCTGCCAGATAAAATCGAATATTCTATTTTGTAGATTTTTTAGTTCGGATCCAGGTATCCGGACTGGGAGGGTCTGAAAAAGATATAATAACCTAGGGAGTACTGTATGTTCATCTTGACCGATACTATTCTCCCAATCCAAGATACCTGGAACCTGTCCCACTTTTCCAGATCTTTTTGATCCTATCAAACAGGGGTTGGTAATTACTCTGATATAAGGAGTGATAGTGCCTGGTCACATTTACTCCCAAAATATTTAATGAAAGAGGAACTCCATCTGTAGTTAAAATTCAATTTGTATCATTTAATCTCTGTGGCTGTGAGATTCAAATGTAGGGCCTCAGATTTGTGATTGTTAGTTTTGTATTCTGAGATTTTCCTGAATTCTGATAGTGCCTTTTGGAGGTTGGGTAAAGATGTCTGGGGACTCGCTAATCTTAAAATGATATCATCTGCAAATAAAGAGATTTTATCATTTATTCTCCCACTTACGATGCCCTAAAAGTTTGTATTTGCTCGAATATTTGTGGCTAGGGGTTCAATCGATAGGGCAAAGAGGAGAGGGGACAATGGGCAGCCCTGTCTTGTTCCATTCCTAATTATAATAGGGTCCAGATCATTCCCTGTGAGCTTAATTTATGCGGTCAGATTTTGGTATAATGCTCAGATTCCTTCAAAAAGGGAGCCTTAAATTCACATTTCTGCAATGTTTTATCCAAGAATATCCAAGCTATTCTGTTGAACGCCTTCTCTGCATCTAGGCTCAGAAGAATTGCTCAAGTTCCAGTGAGATGAACATGATCAACTATATTTATTATTTTCTTAGTGTTATCTGAAGCTTGTCTTCCCGAGATGAGTCCCTACTGGTCTATGTGAATCAATCTTGGCTAGATAGGGTTCAACCTATTCACCAGGATTTTCCTAGATAGTTTGAGGTCATTGTTTAGTAGTGAAATGGGACAGTAACTACCGCCTCGCATAAGGTCCTGACCCTCTTTGTGTATAATGTCCAGGTTTGTAGTTGACATGGTTGGTGGGATTGATTTTCCTTCCATAAATGAGTTGTATATCTCCAATAGGTATGCGGACAGAATAGGCAGGAATGTTTTGTTGTAGACATTGGTGAATACATCAGGGCCAATGTGTAAGGAATCGGGGAACACGTCCTTTGCGACGTGTTCCCGCTTTACCTGTCTTATCAGACCTCTGCTCTGGCACCAGCGCATGCGCGCACCCCCACTCTGCTTTCAGAGCGCGTGCGCACGCACAGCTCTTATAGTGTGCCACAGAGCCTAGCTCCGCCCCCTCTGACGCACCGTGCACCGCTCCCCAGATGCGTGGCAAGTACTCATTTAGCCCACTTGTCTCCTGCAGCCAATCTTTGCCTCCGCGGAGGCCGCGCCTCCGCTCCGCCTCCCTTACTACTTGTTCCTGTGTGCTACAAATACCCTGCAGTGTTCTCCAAATATCTGTTAGGGAAAATTCCTTTATTATATCCCTACATTTCTTGGATGTGGAGTGTGTGGGTTTCGCCTGGGTAGCGGACCAGTCTACAGCAGGATTAAAGACCATATTCAAGTCTCCTCCCTCTACAAGAGAGGACAGGAATTTGGGCTCAATTGCTTCTAGAACTGACTTCAGAATTTCCGTGTGGTTCTTGTTCGGTGAATTGAGGTTAACTAGGGTTATAGCTGTCCCTGATCGTGATCCATGAATTATAAGAAATCTACCCTCTGGGTCGGTGTTGCAGGGTACATGCAACCACACGTGGTTTTTCTTGAGAAGGCTTATTTATTGAGCCTTAAAAATATGGCACACAAAAACAGAATAGCTTCTTTTCAGCACATAGACCAAAACAGAAAATAAGTCCTGAGCAGGGCTTGCCATTTCCCAACAAGGGCTGTTCAAAGTCCAGAACAACAGTATAGCAAACAGTTCATCAAAATAGTATATTGAAGACAGACCTCATTGCAGTAATTCTCCCTCAGCATTTCAGTATCTCTCCCTGGTTCAGACAGGCTGCATGTGTGTGCAGCCTGGGTGTTTTAAAGCTCCTTGATGAAGCAGCTGGGATCAGAATGATTTACAAGACCTCCCAGCTGAATGTTAACCCTGTCACTGCTTCACCTAAACATAGGTCTGCCAGGCATAGGGCTGGTGACGTTTATTCACCCTGTCACAGTCGGTGACTATTTTTTCAGCATTAAAGGGAACCCCTTTTCTGAATAGAATCGACACACCTCATTTTTTACTACTAAATGAAGAATAAAATGCCAGTGGAAATGCATTCCTGAATGTGTGGGGAGGATGTGGAGGGTTGCGGACATTGAAATGAGTCTCCAGAAGGAATATAATATCTCCTCTTGATCTTTAAAGTTCCTGCAAAGCCAATCTCCTCTTCCTATTAGTCTGAAGCCCCTTCACATTCAGTGACATAAGTTTTATAGAGGTGGGATTGGCTATAGTCAAGAACAGTTAGTTGAATCATTAAGACTCCCCACTTTGCCACTGTGGGAGTCTTTACGTATTTCTGGGATTTTGCTGTTAAAGCTGTTAAAGCTATATTGGGTAATCCGTACTGTATATTTCTGGTGTGAGTTTTGGTGGATGGGGGGGAGAGGATAGGAAAACAGAGGGGGCAAGAAAGAGCACCAAAGTAAGGAAACAAGTCAACCTAGTGACCTAATAATGACATAATGCCCTTGGGAGACATCCTCAGTCCTGGGGGTCTGGGGTCAGCAAAGGGATGGGTACAAGAGACACTCCTTTATCACAATGGATAATGGACAATTCCCTTCTGCAGCAAGGGATATGAGAGTAAATTGAGATAATAAATACAATTGATTTCAGCCGGTAATTAACATTAAACAGCTTTAGTACACCTTTGTTTCATGGGCAGATTATTTATCCATTCACGGAACCAACTTGGTAAGGTTAAGGAAAAAGACCTTTCAATTTTTCATAGAAGTTACATGGGTTTTATGCAAATAAACCACTTGTAATTCTGTAGTGGAATAGGGAGTGTAGGGGGGCAGTGGAGGAGGAAGGAGGGGGAGTGAGGGGAGGGGGAGTGAGGGGAGGGGGTGTGAGGGGAGGGGGAGTGAGGGGAGGGGGAAAAGAGAAGGGGAAAGGCAGGAGAAGGGGGGAAGGAAAGAGGGGAAGGGGAGGGAGAGAGTAGGGGGGAGGAAGAGTTAGGGGTAAGGAGGGGAGGGAGAGGACGGTGGAGAGAAGGGGAAGAAGAGGAGATGGGGAGAGGGGGAGGGGCAGAGGAGAGGGGGGGGAAGAGGCAGGGGGTGACATCTAAAGCTTGATTCCAGTCTGATACTGTACATAACATTTAGTAGACAGCCTAAACAGAGGCAAATAGGAAACCATATCAACATTTAAAACATAGAGCAATTATCTTATATCTAGTGGAAATATATTAACATATGTACAACATGAGGTTTGTGTTTTGGGTGAGGGAGGGGTAGTGGGGAGGGAGGGGATTGGAGGGAAGGGAGGGGATTGGAGGGAAAGGAGGGGGTACAGGAGAGGGGAGAGTGGAGAGGGGAGTGGGGTGGGGAGAGAGGGGGGCTGGGAGAGGGAAAGGTGATGGGGGGAGGGCAGGAAAGGAAATCTAAAACTTGGTTTCCATCTGCTACTGCACACAGCTGCCAACCTAAACAGAGGCATATACTGTTGGAAACCATATCAACATTCAAAACATAACACAATTATCTTATTTCTAGTTGGAATATATTAACATATATACAACATGAGGTTTGTCTTATATGGGGGAGGGGGAGGAGGAAGGGGGAGGGGTGAAGGGGAGAGTGTGGAGGGAAGGCTAACACTTTAGGTTCAATCTCTAATCCCAACTGCGCAGGAGGTTTAGTTGTGGCCTGCTCAGAGGCATGCAAGATACAACAGTTATATTTAAATCATACAATAGTGATCTTATATCTGAATGGAATATCGGGAGAAGGAGTGGCTCTGTGAGTAAAGACACTAACTGGCACTGAGCTTGAAGCAGGGGAACCTGGTTCAATTCCTGGTGTCAGCTCCTTGTGACCTTGGGCAAGTCACCTTATCTCCCTGTGCCTCAGGCACCAAAAACATAGATTGTAAGCTCCACAGGACCTGTGCCAGCAACATGTCTCTGTAAAGCGCTATGTAAAACAAGCAGCGCTATATAAGAACATGCTATTATTATACAGATGCAGCGGCCGTTATTCGAACACTTCACGCGTTGTATACCTCGGAATACCCATGTCATGGCGCGTGATTTCTTCCAACCTTAAGACGCAAGTGCAGAAAATGGCATTTTAGTGTTCTGGTGTTTAAACACCTGAAATTGACACAGTAGCACAGTACTGTACACATTACAATGCATTCATTTCTGCCACGGATACGCAAAGAATTACACCCAAAGAAACAAAATCCATGAAATTCCAACATAGCAACCGCGATAAACACGGGTGCCTGGTGTGATTGGCCGTGTGAATGCTTGTGGAATACAGCAGAGCACACGAAAATGGTTCTGTGAAATGTTCGAATAACGGCCGCTGCATCTGTAGTAGTATATTAGACCATTTGGTGTGGGGAAGAGAGGGAAGAAAAAGGAGAGGGGAACATATAACTTTTTGTTAATTTCTAGTATTTAATTTTTTTTTCCAACTTATTTTTGATTGTATTGTATTGTATTGTACGTCTTTATTTATATAGCGCCATTAATGTACATAGCGCTTCACAGCAGTAATACATGTGGTAATCAAATAAATAACAGATAATATAAATACCAGATCATGGGAATAAGTGCTTTAGACATTAAGGAAGAGGAGTCCCTGCTCCGAGGAGCTTACAGTCTAATTGGTAGGTAGGGAGAACGTACAGAGACAGTAGGAGGGAGTTCTGGTAAGTGCGTCTGCAGGGGGCCAAGCTTTATGTATCATGTGTTCAGAATATCCACAGTGCTATTCATATGCTTCTTTAAGCAAGTGTGTCTTAAGGTGGGTCTTAAAGGTGGATAGAGAGGATGCTAGTCGGGTACTGAGGGGAAGGGCATTCCAGAGGTGAGGGACAGTCAATGAAAAAGGTTTAAGGCGGGAGAGGGCTTTAGATACAAAGGGGGTAGAAAGAAGACATCCTTGAGAAGAATGCAAGAGTCTGGATGGTGCATAACGAGAAATTAGGGCTGAGATGTAAAGAGGGGCAGAAGAGTGTAAAGCTTTAAAAGTGAGGAGAAGAATGGAGTGTGAGATGCGGGATTTGATCGGAAGCCAGGAGAGGGATTTCATGAGGGGAGATGCTGAGACAGATCTAGGAAAGAGTAGAGTGATTCTGGCAGCAGCGTTTAGGATAGATTGTAGGGGAGACAGGTGAGAGGCAGGAAAGCCAGACAGCAGGAGGTTACAGTAATCAAGACAGGAGAGAATGAGGGCCTGAGTCAGAGTTTTAGCAGTCGAGCAACAGAGGAAAGGGCGTATCTTTGTTATATTACGGAGGAAAAAGCGACAGGTTTTAGAAATGTTTTGAATGTGAGGGGCAAATGTGAGAGAGGAGTTGAGTGTGACCCCAAGGCAGCGTGCTTGGGCTACTGGGTGAATGATCGTAGTTCCAACAGTAATGTGGAAGGAGGTAGTAGGGCCAGGTTTGGGAGGAAGTATGAGGAGCTCTGTTTTAGCCATGTTGAGTTTAAGGCGGCGGAGGGCCATCCAGGATGATATAGCAGAGAGATATTCAGAAACTTTGGTTTGTACAACAGGTGTAAGGTCGGGTGTTGAGAAATATATTTGTGTGTCGTCAGCATAGAGGTGATAATTAAACCCAAAAGATGTTATTAGGTCACCTAGAGAGAGTGTATACAGAGAAAAGAGAATAGGTCCCAGGACAGAGCCCTGGGGTACCCCCACAGAGAGATCAATAGAGGAGGAGGAGGTGTTAGCAGAAGAGACACTGAAAGTACGATGGGAGAGGTAGGATGAGATCCAGGATAGAACTTTGTTCCGAATGCCAAGAGTATGGAGAATGTGAAGGAGAAGAGGGTGGTCCACGGTGTCAAATGCTGCAGAGAGGTCGAGTAATATGAGCAGAGCGTAATGACCTCTGTCTTTGGCAGCATGGAGGTCGTCAGTTATTTTAGTGAGGGCTGTTTCCGTGGAGTGAGCAGTGCGAAATCCAGATTGTAGAGGGTCTAGGAGAGAATAGGTGTTGAGAAAATGGAGCAAGCGAGCGAATACAAGACGTTCAAGGAGTTTAGAGGCAAAAGGCAGGAGGGAGACAGGCCGATAGTTAGAAAGACAGGTAGGGTCAAGCTTGCTGTTTTTGAGTAATGGTATGACTGTTGCATGTTTGAAGGAGGATGGAAAGGTTCCAGAGCAGAGGGAGGAGTTAAAAATGTGCGTGAGCGTAGGGATTATAGTAGGAGCAAGAGGTTTTAGGAGATGGGAGGGAATGGGGTCAAGAGGGCAAGTGGTAGAGGGAGAAGAGGCGATCAACAGCGACACATCCTCCTCTGAGACATTGGAAAAAGAGTCAAGGAAGGCAGGAGGAGAGTTACAGTAGGAAGAGGTGTAGGATGGGAGGAAGAAACAGAGGGGATGTTCTGACGTATGAATTCCACATTTTCCTTAAAATAGTCAGCAAAGTCCTGAGCGGAGATGGAGGAAGGAGAGGCAGCTGAGGGTGGTTTGAGTAGAGTATCAAAGACAGAGAACAGTCAGCGTGGGTTAGACTTGTGCATGTTGATTAGTGAAGAAAAGTAGGCTTGTTTAGCTTGCGAGAGGGCAGAGTTGAAACAGTATAGCATAAATTTGTAGTGAAGGACGTCTGCGAGAGTATGAGATTTCCTCCAGAGGAGTTCAGAGCAACGAGTGGATGAACGCAGCATGCGCGTGTGGGAATGGTAATGCCAGACCTCCTGCTCTTGTTGGTTGCATGAGCACTCTTCTATTGATTCTTGGCCTTTTGTTATTCCAGATGAACTTTTGAATATGGGCTTGAAGATTTAGAATGTCACCTTTGATAATGGGGATGGCAATGTTTGGAAGAGATAAAGTTACCTTGACAGGAGGTTCATTATTACTGATTGGATTCTACCTATGAGGGAGATGTTAAATTTGGACTCTGTGTATAGGTCGCTGTGTAATTCTTTTAGTAGTTTGGGGTAGTTTGTTTGGTACAGGGAATTATAATCTTTGGTAATGTATACCACCAGGTATTTTAGAGCCCTTGGTTGCCATTTGAAATCAAAGTTATTCACAATTAGTTTACACGTCTCCTTTCTTAGGTTTATATTTAGAGCCTCCGATTTGGCGTTATTAATTTTAAACCTGGAGAACCTGTTGAATTGGTCTAGCTCACAGAACAGATTCGGGAGAGACGTGAGGGGTTTGGATAGCACGAGGATGACGTCATCAGCGAACAATGCTATCTTAGATTCCAGGGAGCCCACTTTTATTCCTGAGATGTCTGGATTTTCCCATATATGGGCCGCTAGGGGTTCAATACACATCGCGAATAACCAATACAGGTAAGTCACGTGATCGCAAAAAGCGCGAACCGGCTAGCCAATCAGGTAATATGTAAACACTGTGGTTAGAGTCGCTTGCGGATTACCTGGATTAAAATGTACATGACAAATTAAAATGACACAGAGAAGGGATGGGGGTGACTGCTGGGAATAGGGGTAAATCGTAACCTAAAGTTGGCATGTATCAATAGTAATCATTCAGTCTTAACATTAATTTATGACATGCAGCAGCATGTTCTAAAATAAAGTGACACAAATAAACGTTGTAACAGCAATTTATATTGTTCCTCAAAATAAAGGAATCATACAGGATCCATGTGCTTTAAGTATGGCTATTCCCCTAAAGATCACCTTCATTAGGTAAGTACCCAGTCTTGTGCATCCTATCAACTGTATAGGAGCAGGGGTATATAGCTGAAACTATTGTAGTTATGGAATGTACCTTGGTGATAGGATAATATATCCAGGTATGATGTTTAAAGAAAGGCAGAATATACAAACCCTTCATTTAGCCCCTTAGGTGATAGGGTTCCTAGAGTGTATATCCACTTGGCTTCTTTTTTCAAAAGTGCCATATCCAGATCCCCCTTACATGCTCCTAAGGTCAAATAGTCTATACCTTGAAATGATAGAAATGTGGCATCTCCGTTATGTATCTGGTTGATGTGTCTACCAACTGTGGTGTCCTTAAATGTCTCTGCTCTAAAAGATGTCTGCGGAGTTCTCTAGAGGTCTTGCCTACGTATTTTAGGCAACATCTACAGGTAGCCAGGTAAATTACCCCCTCTGTCTTGCAATTAATGAAATTCCTCATATTAAATTGCTAGGTGTTCTCTTTGTTGGTACATTTTTTTGAGGGATTCACAAATTTACAGGTATTACAGGTGCCACATCTATATGTACTCTTTAACTTTTTGCGTCCAATCGGATGGGAGCTGTACCATCTTACCCTAAAATGTGACGTCACAGGCCTTATATAAGGCCTGTTCTGTCTCATTTTAGCTTAAGAAGACGACGAGACAACATCTACAGTACCTATGGATTTCTATGGATTACAAGTAAAGAAGATTCAAGATTGAAGAAAGAAGATTTTACCTGATGCTGAGGATGGCAGAGGATCGACGAGGATGGTGTCGCGGATGGTGAGCTTCCAGATACACCGGGAACTGGAGGGTTAAGACATCTAAAGGTAAGAAAAATATATGTAATTTTTGTTTTTCAGGTTTTTTTATTGTATTTTTTCATTTTTACGTTTTTGCTTGCCCATTGACTGCCGATGTATTTATCTGTGCCTTTTAGGTTTACATAAAAACAGTGACAGACAATGCATTTTTTGACAAATGGTTGTTTTTAATTAATTGTTATGTTTTGTATTTCTGTTTATATTGTTGAGTTAATTGTTATGTATTTGTAGGGCTTGTTTTTATTTAATGTTTAGATTGTTTAGGCATTCAATTTCTTTTATTGATGTGTTGTTTAGGCTTTTGATTTATTTTATTCTTTTGGTCTTTAGGAGTTTGATTTATTTTATTCTTCTAGGTGTTTAGGAGTTTAATTTATTTTATTCATCTGGTGTTTAGGCGTTTGATTTATTTTATTGTTCTAGTGTTTTGGTGCTTGGTTATTTTTATTGTTATGTCATTTTAGTGCTGTTGTTTTTTTTTTTAGGTTGCCCATATTATATGAGCATGATGTACCACTGTGCCAATCAATGGGTAGATGGTGGGGGTAGTTGTCACGGGTGGGTGGTTAGGCCACCGGGTGGGTAGCAGTGGAGGGGGGTTAACACCTTAATTACTATAGCGGTAAGAAAACTAATAACCGCTAAGGTGATTTAAGGGTTTAGTGGCCATAAGATTGTATTTTTTATTGTGTTCCTGTCAACGGAGGACAAGGACGGGGAGGAAGATGAGGGCAGCTTTCATCCTGGCAGGGGTAAGTACAGTAGATGTTTTATTTACTTTATGCTGGCTGGATAATGTTTTATTTTGAATGGGCAAATGCACTATAATCCATATCTGGAAAATAGTATTTTGTCCATTATTGTATTGTACTGAACTGTTAAGGTTGTTCGTGGTAGAGGGGTTGCCCATTAATTCCCATTTGGGTTATCTTTGCTCCCATTGAGGGCATAAGTAACCACACTGGCAATGAATGGGTGTATTGGCTAGTATTGTTTTGTAATGTTTATTGTGGGTAGCAGGGGTGGGTGAAGTTGGCAATTGGCCCACTGTGGGTGCTTATGCCTACCTGCTGGGTAGTGGGCAGTATTAACTGCTAAGGTACTGAAGGGGTTAACAACTCCCACAATCACCCCGCAAAGCCTACAGTAAACACCCACTGTGGGCCAAATACCACCTTCACAAACCCCCTAACCACAGTAAACCGGGCACTGGTAGATGACCCCTTCATTGCCTTAGCGGTTAGCCGCTAAGGTAATGAAGCTGCCTGTAAATGTATTTTTATTGCATAGGATAGAAAATGGGGTCTCCAGAGCTGATATTAATGTGTATCAGCTTCGTAGACTCCCGGCATCAATTTCTAAGCCCTGCTCTCAGATCCCATCTCACACCTGATGAGAGGAAATCTTTGATAAACCCGCAATTCCAGAGCTCCATCTCATCAGAGCTACTAGAATAGCCGAAATGTATAAAAATGGCGCTATTTGGAATTTTGCAGCTCCCGCTCGATGTGTTTGAGCAGGAGCCAGAAATTGCCAAAAAATGCCTTCCCCGTACAATTTGACCAACTCATCGAGGCTTTCTGAATAGCTGCTCAAAATCCTTGATGAGTTGGTTATCAAAGCTACTAGAATAGGCCCCTAAAACATTAAGAGCCCTAAGTTTGCATGCAATGTGCACCTGTTATATGACTGTATTGGCTTATGATCCCCTGGACTAATTTACTTTCTGTCCCTGCCACTGTGAAGACATGTTTTCCCTCCCTAGTCAACATGGATGTCAAAGCTCTTTTAATATCTTTTCCCTTCATATTTGCCCTTGTCAAAAGCTAATTAGTCACTACTCACTCTATTTTGCTTATTTCAAATCCCAAATCCCTTCTTGCCTCACTCCCTTACTCAAAATCATGGAATACAGAGTTTTGTTCAAAGCATGCCTTCCCATACTATCCCAGCCATATAGTATACATCTGTACAATACAGTCTCTTTTCCTCCCTTACACTGTTTCTCTGTTTCTACATCAAAGGTTAATTTTCTCCAATATTAATAATCTGTTTCTATTGGGATTGTTTTCATGCATGAATTCACAGATATATTGAAACTCCTTTGGGGACCTTCAAAATATTGTTTTGATCATTAGTCTCGCAAATTTGAACCAGTGATGAAAATGACCATCAAATCTTTCTTCGTATCAATTTCTGCAGATACATGATAATTGAAATGCTAAAGTCTTCATTAGTATGTGTTGGGTATAGTTACTCCTACAGTATGTCCTGCCCTGGTTTTCTGTCACTGCATTTCTGGAGTCTGGTTACTTCCTACTCACGGATATTCTATTTGATATTAATATTTTACCATTCATAATGATTGGTCATTGGCCCTTTGATTAGTGACCTCATAAGATATTAAAAACCACTATATTGCTTTGTCACTTCCCCCCTTGAACTGATTTAATACATCGTCAGTATTCCTGGGCCTTGCCGTTACTTCTAACAACTGTATGCAGAACGACTCCCAGTTATGGTAATTGGGAGCTGTGTTATTACCTTATAGTATTACCATTTTAGTAAGTTGTTAATAGAGTACTGTACATGTATTAAAAATAAATCATTCTTTAAAATCTTACTCATTAATGTATATAAAAATTCTATTTTTTTTGTCTTGAACAAGTTGTGCTCATATAATTTGTTTTGTGCAATAATTTGTTTTCTGTCATTAGGTATTGCAAAAACAAAATATACTTTCAGATTTAATCGAGACCCTTCTTTAGTATTGTTCTTTGACAATGTTGCAGACTAGAACCCTCAAACAAAAGGATTTAGATTTTTATTTTTACAAGAATTTACAGTACTCATCAACTTCCATTGCACACATTAGCATCCAGTGACATTGCTTTGTCTGTATATATTTATAGCTGTCAACAGAATGTCCTAAGGCAATCACATCATGATTCTATAGCTATCTTCTATTCTTTTTTTTTAATACACAGGGGTCTAATTTTCCATCAGCAAAGCATGAAATCATGTAATGAAGGATGCCACGTAAGCAGCATGTACAAACAAGTAGCACTTTTTCCATACATAAAATGCTTCATGAAATAATGCATAAATGTAATCTTCTTGTTCCGGTGCAGTGCATGAAACCTGGAAATCTACATAGAAATGAAAGGATAAAACTGAATGCCTAAAATATGCTCACAGTAGAACACTATACTGTAAATGTAAGAGTTTAAATAAAGTTGCAGTTGTAGCAATTATTGGAGCATTGCGATTATGATTCCAATTTAGGCCCATTAGGACTAAGGGCCTCATGCAGTAAGCGGCGCAAAGTCACTTTTCGCCCGTTTTGCGCTAAAAATGCATACCCTGATTCAGTAAGAGCCGAAAACTTGGTGAAAAGCCAAAAAAACGCCAAGTTTGTTGCCGGTTGTTTTTTTTCCGCCATCGGCACGGCGAAAAGGCACTTTGCGCCGCAACTAGCCATTTTTTGAAACCCGCTCAATTCTAGTAGTGGCGAGTAGCTTTGCGCCGCTATTCGCCACTCTAGAATTGAGATATTCACGGTAATCCGTCTCGCCCCAAAAAGTTGACAAGTTGCTGGGGAGAGGCTGCGGATGAGCGGCGGAACGGCACTTAGAAAAAATCAGGCCTTTTTCCTGCCTGGGATTAATGCCAGAGGTCTCCGGAGCTGATACTTTTAATACCAGCACCGGAGCCCCCCGTAATGCATCCGAGGCAGGAAAAATGCATTAAAAGGCCACTTCATTACCTTAGCGGCTAACCGCTAAGGCAATGAAGGGGTTAACCAGCCATGCCAGGTTTATTGTGGGTAGCGGGGGTGGGAGAAGGGGGTATTTGGCCCTTGGTGGTTGTTTAGGGTTTGCGGGGGGGTTGCGGGTGCACTTAACCCCTTCATGACCTTAGCGGTTAATACCGCTACGGTCATGAAGGGGTTAAGTCCTCCCGCTACCCACCCGCAAGAGCTAAACAAACCATCGTTGGGGCTAATACTCACTTCGGCCACCCCCGCTACCCACAATAAAAAAAATACACACACAACAGCCCCACACTAAATAAATAAATAAATAAATAATTAAATATATAAATAATTAAATATATATATATACATATATACAAATATATATATTTACAGTGGCTATATATATATATATATATAAATAATTAAATATATATATATATATATATATATATATATATATATATATATATATAGCCACTGTAAATATTACTGTATGTTCATTTGCATGTCTTAGACAGGTCTGCAACCCTGTCTTTCCCCATTGTCACCCAGCATACAGCGCTTCCACTGCAGCAAGGGATTCTGGGAAATGACATGCAAATGAGCACTCAGTGCCACCTTTTGTCTCAAGCTCGTATTACACAAGCCAATCCTCAAGCCAATGCATGCTGTTTTAAACACAGCTTTTAAACAGAGGCTGGGATGAGATGCAAAGCCATTAGACCTACTCACATACATGTTTCAACCTTGATGGGTATCATCAGTGTGAGGCTGGTCTTAATGGCAAGCAGGTTTGAGACTAGACTAGGTAATCACCACTGTCATTAAGGTTATGGTGGGTAAAAAAAGTGACAAAAACCCTCCACAGTAAAGCATAAAGCCACTGTAAATATTACTGTATGTTCATTTGCATGTCTTAGACAGGTCTGCAACCCTGTCTTTCCCCATTGTCACCCAGCATACAGCGCTTCCACTGCAGCAAGGGATTCTGGGAAATGACATGCAAATGAGCACTCAGTGCCACCTTTTGTCTCAAGCTCGTATTACATATATATATAGAGGTATCAGTACCGTGTTAGCCGAGCTTCAATAATCAAAAAATAAATAGATGATACCGTTCTGTGGCTAACGAAATGCTTTTATTTGTGCGAGCTTTCGAGATACACTGATCTCTTCTTCCAGTGATGTTACAATGAATGAAGCAAGGATAACTTGAAAACAGTGTCTCTTGGAATGTTATCTGTGCTTGTCCTTCCCCTGGTGTGGATGTGTTTTATGGCTAGAGGTGTCAAAGGGTAACTGAAAGCAAGTGAAGAAAGAGTGTGTATGTGTATCAGTGTGAATAAAAATGAATGGAGAGCCCACAGTATAAACAGTGCTCTACACAAGGTGTGTGTGGAGTGAGAGGGGATATAAATGGTGTGGGTGGGTGTGGAAATTTGAGAGTTTGTAGCACAACTAAAAGTGTGTGTGGATACTATGTGGTCCCTATTGTGTATATGGATGGAGAAATAAGGAGTATTAGTGTGTGTGTGAGAGACAGCTGTGTGTGCATACATAAAGCACAGTATGTACAGACATAGTTGTGCCTGTTTTTTCAGTAAATCCTTTAGTTTCATTTGGGTGCGGTACAATGTGGTATCTTCCATATTTTCATGTAGAGGTATTAGTGACGAACATTTCTCTGACTCTGGCCATAAGATGAACGATCTGAGGGTTGCCATACTCAAAGGTAATCTTAAAACCCCGAAAGAGAGACGGTTGCATGAATACAAATTTATGCAACTGTTCGGGACACTTAGCAGTGGCCTAAACAGAGATCGAAATTTTATGAGTCATTACTGACACTAGCGAACTCTCTTCCCATGAGCGCTAAAGGCCATGTCTGTACATACTGTGCTTTATGTATGCACACACAGCTGTCTCTCACACACACTAATACTCCTTATTTCTCCATCCATATACACCAATAGGGACCACATAGTATCCACACACACTTTTAGTTGTGCTACAAACTCTCACATTTCCACACCCACCCACACCATTTATATCCTCTCACTCCACACACACCTTGTGTAGAGCACTGTTTATACTGTGGGCTCTCCATTCATTTTTATTCACACTGATACACATACACACTCTTTCTTCACTTGCTTTCAGTTACCCTTTGACACCTCTAGCCATAAAACACATCCACACCGGGGGGGGGGGGGGGGGGGGGGGGGGGGGGGGGGGGGGGGGGGGAAGGACAAGCACAGATAACATTCCAAGAGACACTGTTTTCAAGTTATTCTTGCTTCATTCATTGTAACATCGCCGGAAGAAGAGATCAGTGTATCTCGAAAGCTCGCACAAATAAAAGCATTTCGTTAGCCACAGAACGGTATCATCTATTTATTTTTTGATTATATATATATATATATATATATATATATATATATATATATATATATATATATATATAACACCAACAACCCATATACCCCCCTAACATACACATATATGCACATCAATGATACTATAGACCGGCGGGGGTCCTCGGGTGTTACCCGCGGGCCTGCAGTACCAATTCTGTGCCCTCCCAAATTAATGTCAAAACACATACATACTTATAAAGAAATAACCCCCCCCCTAACACATACAGTATAGTAATGGGCACAATTACTATTATCCACAAATGGATAATAGTGCGTTTGCCCATTTAAAATACATTAAGAACAGTAAATACAATAAACACATATATCACTCACCCATGTCCGGCTGCCACAATGAAGGCCATCCTCATCTTCATCACGGTCCATGCCCCCTCCGATGCTGAAAACATAAACAAGAATAAAAACAGCCAATGTAATGTTCCTTAACCCCTTAATCACCATAGCGGTTATTAACCGCTACAGTCATTAAGGGGTTAACCCACCCTCAACCATCACTCGGGAGGCCTACATACCCTCCCCCACTACCCCCACCCCGTGAGGCCTAACCACCCTCACTCACCCAATACCCAGCAGGGAGGCCTACCCACATACCCTTGGGGCCAATACCCCCCTCCCCCACCCACAGTACCCACAATAAAAACAATACACAGCCCACAATAAACATTATTATATTTATTAAATATATAACCCCCCCCCCCTGTGCCCCCCCATAAATACATGATTTATTATTTTACATACAGTGTTAATACCCCAGGCCCACAGGAGTCCCCGGTGGGCCTGACGGGTCACCTCACAGACCTACAGTAGTCCAGAACCATGTTTCAAACAGGGTCTGGAGGCCTACAGGTGGTCCCCGCCAGGTGCCGTGGTCTGCCAGGTGGTCTACGCAGGTCACCGTGGGCCACAATGGGGTCCCCACGGGTAGGCCCGCGGCTGTCTGGGGGGCCCCGGGTCAGACCCACAGGTGTCAGAGGGGCCTCGGGTGGTTCCCACGGGTGTCTTGGGGCCCACGGGTGGACCCTACGGGTCCACGGTTCCCCCACAGATGTGGGGCCACCGGTTCTTACCCGCAGGTGTCCCCCGTGGACCCGGCAGCCATTTACCTGTGAGGATCCCGAGGAGACTGCAGGTGATCTCCATAGGTCCCCCGCAGACCTGAGGAAACAACCCTGTATGTAAAAAAAATAAACATGTCCTATACATTAAATACTTAAATCCTCTCCCCCCCCCCAACACATACAATACAAAAATGTGCAAAATAACTATTATCCAGATAGGGATAATAGATTATTTGCCCATTATTAAACACATTAAGTAGCATAATAAAATAAATAAAGTTCTACTGACCTCATCAATAAGAAGACACCTCGCCAGCAAAATCCGTGTCCTCCGTTGTCAACAAAATACATAGCCAATACATTGCAATTACATTCTTATATCAATTAACCCCTTAATCACCTTATCGGATAATAACCGCAAAGGTCATTAAGGGGTTAAGCCACCCTGACCCGATACACACCCTTCACCCATTCATTTGTACAGTGGCTTCATCATGCAACTATATATATACACACAGATAGATAGATAGATAGATAGATAGATAGATAGATAGATAGATAGATAGATAGATAGATAGATAGATAGATAGATAGATAGATTATTTATATATATACATACACACACATATACAGAGGCGGCACATTTTATTTGAGTGCGGCTAGCTCCGCAAGCCTGGGGATGCCCCGGCATGCTAGCCGCACTCCCTCAGCGTGCCGCGCATCATCGACGTGCGGTCACGCGTCATCGGGTGCCTGCGCCCCCTGCACGCGCGTCCAGGGCTCCCCGAGGGAGCCCTGGTGTCCCGCGATGTGGGGGATGGCGGCAGGAGGTTCCGGGGGACCCGGCGGACCCGGCTGCGGGAGGTAGAAAGCCCCGATCGGAGGGCGCTCTTCCGTGTCTTTGGCGCGCCCGGCACCCTCTGGCGCGCGCCAGGTTACTGCTGCGGCCGAGAACGGGCAAATACTCGAATAAACTCGGCCGCAGCAGTATATATATATATATATTTATATATATGTAGCCCTTTTTCTGAACCCTCCCAAAGGAACTACTGGTCGCTGTACAACACCTGCGGCTCCATGAGATCTGAGCCTCCGCTAGCTGGGAGCCTGGGGTAACACTCATACATTTACTTAGCGCAGCGCCTCCACTTATCCAGGATCCCCGTAATGTGAGATTCCCCTGGGCAAGAAATACATACACACACATGTTATGCAACCATCTTTATGTAATATGATAATGCATGGCAACCTTATCACTCTAACATGCAGTTAGCAATAACACATATCCTAATAACTGGTACCGTCCTTATAACGGTAGTGGCTTAGCCACTCTCTTACGGAGTACTGTCTCAGTCCTGCTACCGTATGCTCCACACTGTGTCCGTGTACGGTACTATATGGTATAGGCTCAGTCTTGTAACCACTAGCAAAGTGTTCCTACAAAGAGTTTAGCCTAAGGCGGGATCAGCGCCTGATGACCGGTGTTGGTGCACTTGATGATATGGTACCTGCCGAGCACTCCAGTGCTCGAATCTGCAACTACTTCGTAAAGGATCCGTCGAGTTCCGCCACGACATCCAGGATCCACCATCCGGGGAGACCCCACCAAGATGGCCTCTGCAGCCACAACGGAGAGCAGCGCCCAACCTTCTGCACGGGTGCGCAGCGTCAATGGAGTCCCTATCTGACTCCATGAACTAACGTGACACTCGCTGTACTATAGGCCGTCCCAACAGCACAGCAACCTTGAATGGCTTTAGGGGAAACTCCTAGGGCCTGCGGTGTAGCCTATCCTATGCAGGTGGGTCACTGACCCCCTGCACCCACACTACCTCACCCATCACCTCCCGGATCCCTCTGACTAACTCAGCCTAACCTCTGCAGCCAACACACTGCACACACACTCAACCTGCAGCAACCCACTGCACTCACTCGCTGTGCCTACTTGTCAGCGCTCACAGCACTACCAGCCGTGACACCAACAAGACTGCACACTCACACACCTAAGGGCAGAGTCCCTAACCTATGGGCCCTCCCTCAGTACCTACCCCCTACCCTGGTGGAGATTGGGGCCTGCCTAGGATCTGGAGAACCTTACCTGGTGTAGGAGCCACTTGCTCCCTACACCCTTCCTTCCCCTTCCTGCTCCCAGCTTCAACTTCCTGCTCAAAAGCCCGTGAAATGTATCTATATGTTCCTCCAGGGAATCCTGGGCCCTCATTGGCCACTATGAGGCACCTGGTGCCTGCCTCCCTATGCCTCCTGGGAGTTGTAGTCCCGTGGAGGCTTCTATAGCATTGAGGCCGCGTGCGTGCTTCTCCTGCGCATGCGCGACCCCCTAATTGCCACCGCAACTCCTGGGTCCTATCTGCGCATGCGCGAGCACTGCGCATGCGCGTGCAGCGGTAATGGCAGCCCCGCTAGTCTGTCGCTGCCTCTGGCGGCACCCACGATCGCTCGGCACTCTGCAAGGGGGCTCTCAGAGGAGGAAAATAGACCGGGGCTACATATATATATATATATATACACATGATGAACCAATATACATAGAAATGTTTAAGGGTTAACAAAAACATGCACAAATAAAAATACCACTTCTCCATATCATAACATGTTCTGTAGCCCTCTCCTTGATAAAGGCAATCTATTTGCCGAAACGTTGGACCTTTGGTGGCACAATAAACTGCACCTTTAGAAAGACCGTGTGCCTGCTTCCATTCCTTCACTTCTCCATATCAGCCACAGTCTAACAAAATCCTATTTCCTTATAAAATCATTCTCATCTGCCAATCAAAAGCATCAAATACCAATCAAAACATTGAATTTACATTGTATACATGATGCATAAAATCTGTGCACCATGTACAATCTGCCAATCAATGTTAACAATAAAAATTCAAAAGAAAATACACTGAAATCCAAACAAGTATACTATTTAAACCAAGCAAGGCAACTGAAATAAATTACCATTAATGAATCAAATCCCAAAACAATTAAAATACCATCCAAATCAATAACACAATTAACTCCTTTAATCGTTAAACAAACCCATTATCCAACAAAGTTAACATCTGACAAAATAGTAGTACCAAAAAAAAACCACTATAAAAAAGCAAGCCTCACCCTGACCTAAAGTACAGCTTACAACACCAAAAATTACATCTATCTAATTAATAATAACATTACACACATTTAAGAATAGCAGCATATCAAAGTACATTTACATAGTGCAAAACAAGCATTCCCAACCAAATAATTTCTTACCCTGTATGTATATATCGATAGAGACATACATACATACATACATACATACATACATACATACATACATACATACATACATACATACATACATACATACATACAGTGACAAGAAATGAGAATGGAAAAAAATTGTATCACAAAAAATTACAAAAAACAGTTAAAGTTAAAAAAAAAAATTCTTTTGTTAACTTACCATTAGCTGCCCCACTCTCCGACTCCCGCTGAACACCAAGCTCTTGAACAAATCCACGCACAGCAACAGGATCCCATAAAATAAAAAACCATAAAATAATAAACCATAAAATAATAAACGAAGCTTGTCTATTATTTGTAATCCATTCCGTCACCGTCTTCATCTGTGTTCTTCCGTCTTCCGGCTTATTCTGGGGGTCTTCTGGGGGTCTTCTAACCGTCTGCTGCCACGCCCTCTTCTCTTCTTTCTTCCGGAGGTCCGTCCTCCTCGGTGTCTGCCTTAAAAATGAGACAACATAGGCTTTTATTGGCCTATGACGTCACATTGTCGTCATATGGTTCTATCGGCCCTGATTGGGCCTGAAAAGCATGTGATTTTGGGGGGGAAATTAATTTTGATGATGTCATTTAAAGGCAATGACGCCAGCCAATCAGAATGGCTGTGCTTCAATTGCCTTTAAGATGACATCATGAAAAGAAAGATGGCCGGCCTCACATGGTACGGTAGCCAATCAGAGCGTGGGAACTACATCCCTACTCTGATTGGCTCTAATAGACCATGTGACAGAGGCTTTGGGGAGAACGGATGTGACGTCATTTAAAGCCTGTCACATGGTACTAGAGCCAATCAGAGTTGGGATGTATTTCCCACGCTCTGATTGGCTACCGTACCATGTGAGGCCGGCCATCTTTCTTTTCATGACGTCATCTTAAAGGCAATTGAAGCACAGCCATTCTGATTGGCTGGCGTCATTGCCTTTAAATGACGTCATCAAAATTAATTTTTGTCCCCAAAATCACATGCTTTTCACGGCCCAATCAGGGCCGTGGGAACCATATGACGATAATGTGACGTCATAGGCCTATAAAAGCCTATGTCGTCTCATTTAAAGGCAGACGCCGAGGAGGACGGACCTCCGGAAGAAAGAAGAGAAGAGGGCGTGGCAGCAGACGGTAAGAAGATCCCCAAAAGAAGCCGGAAGATGGAAGAACACAGATGAAGATGGTGACGGAATGGATTACAAATAAAAGACAAGCTTTGTTTATTATTTTATGGTTTATTATTTTATGTTTTTTTATTTTGTGGGTTCATGTTGCTGTGCGTGGATTTGTTCGAGAGCTTGGTGTTCAACGGGAGTCGGAGAGTGGGGCAGCTAATGGTAAGTTAACAAAAGAAATGTATTTTTTTTTAACTTTAACTGTTTTTTGTTATTTGTTATATGTGGTACAATTTTTTTCCATTCTCATTTCTTGCCACTGTATGTATGTATGTATGTCTCTATCAATATATACATACAGGGTAAGAAATGATTTGCTATGGAATGCTTGTTTTGCACTATGTAAATGTATTTTGATATGCTGCTATTCTTAAATGTGTGTAATGTTATTATTAATTAGATAGATGTAATTTTTGGTGTTGTATGCTGTACTTTAGGTCAGGGTGAGGCTTGGTTTTTTATAGTGGTTTTTTTTTGGTACTACTATTTTGTCAGATGTTAACTTTGTTGGATAATGGGTTTGTTTAACGATTAAAAGAGTTAATTGTGTAATTGATTTGGATGGTATTTTAATTGTTTTGGGATTTGATTCATTAATGGTAATTTATTTCGGTTGCCTTGCTTGGTTTAAATAGTATACTTGTTTGGATTTCAGTGTATTTTCTTTTGAATATTTTATTGTTAACATTGATTGGCAGAGTGTACATGGTGCACAGATTTTATGCATCATGTATACAATGTAAATTCAATTTTTTGATTGGCATTTGATGCTTTTGATTAGCAGATGAGAATGATTTTATAAGGAAATAGGATTTTGTTAGACTGTGGCTGATATGGAGAAGAGGTATTTTTATTTGTGCATATTTTTGTTAACCCTTAAACATTTCTTTATATATTGGTTCATCATGTGTGTATATATATATGTATATATATATATAGTTGCATGATGAAGCCACTGTACAAATTAATGGGTGAAGGGTGGGTATCGGGCCAGGGTGGCTTAACCCCTTAATTACCTTTGCGGTTATTATCCGATAAGGTGATTTTGGAATTAATTGATATCAGAATGTAATTGCAATGTATTGGCTATGTATTTTGTTGGCAACGGAGGACACAGATTTTCTGGCGAGGTGACTTCTTATTGATGAGGTCAGTAGAACTTTATTTATTTTATTATTCTACTTAATGTGTTTAATAATGGGCAAATAATCTATTATCCCTATCTGGATAATAGTTATTTTGCACATTATTATACTGTATGTGTTGGGAGGGGGGGGGATTGAAGTATTTAATGTATAGGACATGTTTATTTTTTTACATACAGGGTTGTTTCCTCAGGTCTGCGGGGGACCTATAGAGACCACCTGCGGTCTCTTCGGGCTTCTCACAGGTAAACGGCTGCCGGGTCCATGGGGGACACCTGCGGGTAAGAACCGGCGGTCCCACATCTATGGGGGCACCATGGACCCGTAGGGACCACCCGAGGGCCCCCAGACCCCCATGGGAACCACCCGAGGCCCCTCAGACACCTGTGGGTCTGACCCGGGGCCCCTCAGACAGCCGTGGGCCTACCCGTGGGGACCCCATTGTGGCCCACGGTGAACCGCGGAGACCACCTGGTGAACCACGGCACCTGGCGGGGAACACCTGTAGGCCCCCAGACCCTGTTTGAAACATGGTGCTGGGATACTGTAGGTCTGTGAGGTGACCCATCAGGCCCACCGGGGACTCCCATGGGCCTGGGGTATTAACCCTGTATGTAAAATAATAAATCATGTATTTATGGGGGGGCACAGGGGGTGGGTTATGTATTTAATAAATATAATGATGTTTATTGTGGGGCTGTGTATTGTTTTTATTGTGGGTACTGGGGGTGGGGGAAGGGGGTATTGGCCCCAAGGATATGTGGGTAGGCCTCCCTGCTGGGTATTGGGTGAGTGAGGGTGGTTAGGCCTCATGGGGTGGGGGGTAGTGGGGGAGGGTATGTAGGTCTCCCGAGAGGTGGGTGAGGGTGGGTTAACCCCTTAATGACTGTAGCGGTTAATAACCGCTATGGTGATTAAGGGGATAGGGGACATTAAATTGGCTGTTTTTATTCTTGTTCATGTTTTGCAGCATCGGAGGGGGCATGGACGGTGATGAAGATGAGGATGGCCTTCATCGTGGCAGCCGGACATGGGTGAGTGCTATATGTATTTATTGTATTTATTGTTCTTTATGTATTTTAAATGGGCAAATTCACTATTATCCATATGTGGATAATATTAATTTTGCACATTACTATACTGTATGTGAATTCTTCAAAAATTCAGGGGAGCGCCAATGTTCACGTCGTCATTATGTAAAAGAATAATAAAGGCAACGTAGTATGGTACAATTTCAACCAGGTGTAAATTTCTTAAAAGTGAAAAGAGGTCCACTCACACTCTTCTTGCTATTAGTAAGGCATTACAGAGACACTCCTCTCTCTGAACTGAGCAATAAGTCAGGATATCCATACACGTAGACCCCTTTCTCCTCCTCTCAGTCGTAATAGATATACCCAAGAAATAACAAGAGAATCCAAATAGCGCAATATGTCTTGAATGTATTAAAGATTGTCGCAGATAAAATCATATAGATGTGCACTCACATAAGGTATATAGACACAGTCATGGTACGAAATCCTGATTGTAGATACAAACAATTCACCGGTACACGTTGTGTTGTTCACCTCCGCGTCTCAGCTCACATCAGCGTCACATCCGGCTACGTGGGGTTGAGGGCGGAAGTGCTGTGTTGGAGGATCTCCGGCTGCCAGGACTTCGCGTCACACACTTGCATTGACTGAACACTGAACACTGAACACTGATTCAATGCGTTTCGTTGGTACGACTTCTTCAAGAATCTAATTGCCCTAACCTTCCTCAGTGTTTTATAGGCACAAAGATGTTAATTAAATGTAATTCAATTAATCCCTCAATTGCAATCCACATTGTAATTATATAATGAAAAATGATAAAACAGCTACTCATTCCATGGTAGTGCTCCAAATGTGTATCATATATCAATTCATAATTGCACAACCATATATATAAAAAACATATTATATTAAAATCAATTTAATAAACATACAGAGAATAAGAATTAAAAAAGTGTATACAACGTGTACCAGTGAATTGTTTGTATCTACAATCGGGATTTCGTACCATGACTGTGTCTACAGTATATACCTTATGTGAGTGCACATATATATGATTTTATCTGTTATGATCTTAAATACAATTCAAGACATATTGCGCTATTTGGATTCTCTTGTTATTTCTTGGGTATATCTATTACGACTGAGAGGAGGAGAAAGGGGTCTACGTCTGTGGATATCCTGACTTATTGCTCAGTTCAGAGAGAGGAGTGTCTCTGTAATGCCTTACTAATAGGAAGAAGAGTGTGAGTGGATCTCTTTTCACTTTTAAGAAATTTACACCTGGTTGAAATTGTACCATACTATGTTGCCTTTATTATTCTTTTACATAATGACGACGTGAACATTGGCGCTCCCCTGAATTTTTGAAGAATTCTGGAACCGAACAGACTAAGAGAACAGTCTAATCAAGGGTTTTGAGTAGCTTTTCAATTAGCACCTTTACACTGGGTGGTGGAATTGATTTTGTCACTTTATTTACTAATTCATCACAGTTCACTTTAATTATTCACATTAAGATATTCATTTCTGTTATATACTATATTATTGTTAAATATATTTTATTTATATTAGGACACTGGTCACAAGTTAGCGCCGTTACAATCGATTTCTTATAACTATACTATATATGTTAAGGGTGGTGTATTTATGTGTTGTAATTTTTTTAGGGGTTCACTGAATTGGTACTGCAGGCCTGTGGGGAACACTCGAGGGCCACCACCAGCCTATAGTATCATTGCTGTGCATCCCAAAAATGTGATATGTGTAATGGGGGTATAGGGGTTGTTGGGGACACAGGGGGTGTGTGTTGTTTATTGCAATATTTATTATGGCAATTGTCCCCAATAAACATGCTATTATGCCTTAACCCCTTCATTGCCTTAGCGGCTATCCGCTATGGTAATGAAGCAGCATTAATGTATTTTCATAATATTGTGCGGGAGCAGCGGGTACCCTGAGCTGAACCACATTGATTTGTGGCTCAGGGACCCCTGCTTCCCGAGTTACAGGCCCTGGTTTGGGGCATCGGTGCCAGTGTCGCCGCCATCTTTATAGCGGGCACGTCGCGTATGGGATGCTATAAAGATGGCGGCAACACTGGCACCTGATGACACATACCGGGGCCAGTAACTCAAGAAGCAGGGTGTCCCTGATCCACAAATCAATGCGGTTCAGCTCAGGGGACCCCCTGCTCACAGTACACTATTATTAAAAATATATTCATGCTGCTTCGTTACCATAGCACATAGCCGCAAAGGTAAGGAATGATTGTTTATTGATATGGGTGTTTTATTCATAGTGTAGATGTGCAGAGGGTCTGCGGAGCTGAACCGCTTTGGTTTTAGGTCCGGGGACCCCCTGCTTCCCGAGTTACAGGCCCCTTTATGGGGTGCCGGTATCCCTCTGCTTTGTTTAAATTCCGCGGTCACGTGATCGGGACATTTAAATGCAGAGGAATATCGGCACCTAATAACGGGGCCTGTATCTCGGGAAGCAGGGGGTCCCCGGACCTGAAACCAATGCGGTTCAGCTCCGGAGACCCCCTGCACATGTACACTATGAATAAAATTGTATTTAAAAGAATTTTTCATGTGCCGATGTTTGCGCCGAGAGATCGGCGGATCTTTCTCTGCTGCAGACACATCTCGGCAGGGAACGGCTTCTGGCAGCTTCTCGCCAGGCAGACTGTCTCACCACCGGTTACTCGCCATGTTTGGCAATGTTGCTCTCGCTGTGATTCGCCAGGGATTCGGCCCTTCCTGCATAAAGCGAGGGCAACACGCCAAAAACATGGCGAATTCAAACCCCTGGCGAATGCAATTTTCCTCCGCTTACTGCATGAGGCTCTAACTGTGGAATTTAAAACAAAAAATACCACAGAATATATTTGGAATACTAATTATATTATATATGAAGTCACAACTAATGAGGGGGAAGTGTAGCATCAATTCCAAAGAAAAGTTACTTTCCCAAGCAATATCCTAAAGGATTTCACAGAGCATGCTGCATTGAACAGCAATTTGTAAAAAAAAAAAAAAAAAAAATTAAATCCACTAAATTAAGTAAGCCCATCTCTTTTATTCTAATTGCATGCATGGCTTTCACAATCACTGATCATCTTTCTAGAAAACTGTAAACCAAACACTAATCTGAACAGTTGTCACACATCTACGTGAACGTACAAAGTAGTATTTAAATTAATAATCCAATTGAGAAATATTGGCATAGTGATGCTTCCTTTGATAGGATAATAGTTTTGTACCTACTTCACTCTGGAGGCCTAACCAATCACAGCCCCAGTAGGTTTTTAGACTATATATATTTGTTTTAATGTGTTTGTTTTGTTCTGTTTCTAATATAAAAAGAATTTGAGTATGCTAGCCATATACATGTATATGTAGCCAGGTCCCCTCTGGCTCCCCGGTCCTTTGTTTCCCCCTCCCTTACCTCCAACATGGTGGGGGCTGTTGTGGGTGGCGATGGGCTGGCAGGTGGCTCCCTTTGCAGGGAGCCGCCATGTTGGTTAGATTTGCGCATGCGCGGAGGTGGCCATTACAGTGAGGGCGGATGGGCAGAGGTGGCACTCCGTAGCGCAGGGTCTCCCAAAGTTGCGCATGCGCAGTTGCAAGCAAAGGTGGCCATTACCAAGTTGCGCATGCGCAGTACAGCTGGCGCATGCGGCGGCAATAGGAAAGGGCTCCTCAAGGGAATTCAATACCCAGCAGCCACTGGGGCTGCTCACCACCTGACGCCAGGGAACCAATCGCGCAGCCTGATCTCCTGCAAGTAGATACAGTAGATACATTTGGTGTGCTGATGGCTTGCTAGTCAGTCAGAGCTGGGACAGAGTAAGGGTAGGGTGTGCATGTGCAGGGAGCATGTGGCCCCTGCACTAGGCATGACTCCCCTCAACTTATGGTTGCTGCAGGGACCGCCCCATAGGATAGGGACATGGCCCAGGAAAACCAGCATAGTGAGGGTTACAGCCAGGAAGCGTGGATATCCTGTGCACTGGTGACAAAGGTGAATCACTCTCTGCAGCTAGCAGAGATAAGAGACATTCCAAAGGTGGATTACTCAATGCGGGAGCCATCCACCGTAGAGGCAGATAATGACGTGGGATCATCCTTCTGGAGCAGGGATCTCAAGTACAGCATCTGCTCATCCGGGTGTGGACACACCCGGCAGGTACCTTCACCACAACATGTGCACCAATCCTCAACTCAAATTAGTGGGCAGCGCTGTCTCATACTTGGGTGGGTGGGGGACTCTTGGGACTCCTGGGTACATGGTGTTGGGGGAATAAGGTGTGGGATTAAGGCCCTGCGAGGCGAAGGGGCAGTTTTACCTATTAGTAACCATTATAGTGTTAAGAGTTATACAGTACCTGTGTCAGTAAATGTTATTGTTTTATACACAGTGTGTGATTGATGTTATTGGGTCCTGTGACGGTCTCCTCCCACTACGCTGGGATCCCTCACAGGTGGAGGTGTTGCACCAAGACTATTGTATGATATCTCCCCGAGCTCCCTGTGGCGGAGGCTTAGGCCCCTGTGAGCCAACAGGTAAGCGCATCACCAGTAGCATCCATAGCGTATACCCCAATCTCACTGGTGGGGGAATACATGAGCTACATGTATATTAGAAAGAAGACCATTGTAGATGATTTATAGAACATATTAGGTGCAAAATGATCAAGTTCAAGTTTCATGTTTAGGATATCGTGTGATGAAGTGGACACAAAATCTGTCAGAATTAGACACGTTAAAAATATTGCAAACTGGTTCATAACATGGGTTAGAAAACTTAAAATAGGAGTGTTGTAGGCTTAATACAGTCTATAGATGGTATCAATTTGAAGAATAAGCAGTTGGATGTTGTAGATCATGAGTTGATGCCATTAACTTTTTTGTTTGAAGTGGTCTGTTTTTGAGATACAATATGATGGTCCACTATTTTGAAACATTGACAAAAGGTTCATGAGAGGATCAAAACAATGATCCAATAAGTATTATACTTTTTTCACAAGAACATGTGAGTTCCAGTTCTCTATTCTACTATTATGAGATAACAATAAACATGTTTGAATTGAATGCAGTGGTTCATGTGTTTCTTCATTTGACCTTAGAAATTGTGGAACAACAAACACTAGTTTCTTAACTTCACTACCCCATTAGTTCCCACTTGAATTTATATTTATAAATGTACCCTTAGTGACATACTGTATGACAATGTTTGGAGTTAAGTACTGTAGGTTAACTATTGTTGGTGTTAAATAAAAATTAATTTACTATAAAAGCTCTCTCTCTCTCCTTCTCCCCAGAAAAAAAACAGCATGAAATGCAGAAATCTATGTATCAATATTTCTGCATCTACAATTCTTATTCAATCTATCAAGAACTCCTGATTTGTATCTCTACAAATCTACCACAGTCTCATCTGATACAGTACCACTAGATCTTCAGGACTGGAAAAAGTGAAGGGATGCTGAACTTACTGTATGCTTGTGAAAGTTTAGCAAAAAAAAATCCTTTTCTTAATATTGAGATTAATTTTATTGAATACAACAAAATAGTAAACCAATTAATAACAATATCAATCAATATATAAAACATATATTAACATACCAGTAGTAAACAGTAAAAAAAAAAATTAAACGCAAAGATAATTATTATTATTATAATAAAATAATAAATATCACAAAAAAGTAAGCAAGAAGGGGAAAATAAGGGTTGGAAGAAAATAAAACAATTACATTACAACTAATCATTTAATTATTTAAGAAAGAATTCCAATCGTTTTCAAGGAAAAAAAACTTTTTCCATCTTAAGAAAGAAACACTTTCCAGTGCTGCCATATCCAAGAGTACTAATCCCTGTGCCCATGGTATGTGCATGTGACATGCATTTAATGGCAGTGTCTTATGCCAGATGCTATGTGTCATGCATTACACAGCAGCATCAAAGCCAAACTCAAGGAACAAATATGTTAAAAATATATACGTTGGAAATTAAAAGAGAAAATGTGAGCAGAATTTGAAAAATTATTTTAGAAAACTACTGTAAATGTTAAGTTATTTAGAGAAGAACTGTACTGTTCCAAAAATGAAAGAAAATATAGAAAATGAAAAAAGTTAAAAGACTGGATAATTTTTTTTAAATGATTGAATATACATATATACCCATATTTATTTTTTTTAAAATATAACTAAGTAGTAGAATACTAGAGATGGCCAATTTTTTGGTGATATTCTAATTTCTGTGAATATGGTAATTCCTCGCCATCGCGGATTTTCGTCACTTGGTTATAAAAAAGTGATATTCACCTACTTTTGTGTGTATACTATACCACTGGTCATGAGCACCTATTTGATTCATTTGTAGAGATAAAGATAGAGAGACCTATTTTTTTTTAGTTCCTAGAGACATCTGTGCACTAGATGGGATATATATATAGCCTTGGTCCCCCTGGTCCCCTATTTGTCCCCTTACCTTTCCATAGGCAGCGGAGGCTGGGGAGAGTGCAGGGGGGATGCGCATTAGCAAGCGAAAGTGGTAGCCATTAGGAGTACAGAACAGCAAGGGAAATACAAGTCCCAGGCCACATGTTGCAGGCAACCAATAGGGCTGAGAGATGCATGGCATTTAGAATTCTGACAGTTTGGGTTCTGACAGTTAGGTGTACTGACAGTTGCAGCCAGGACAGAGAAAGTGAAGGTAGGGTCTGGGTGTCAGTGGCATCCAGACTAGGCCAGATTAACCCTTTAGGTCCAAGATTCTGTAGGCCCCACTCACCTAACCAGATTGTAGCTGCTACAGGGAAACCCCTAGCTAGGAACATTTCCCCTTTTGCTGTATACAGTTAGTGTATAGTGCCATTTGAAGACGCCACACAGCGATTTGCGGACTGTGGTCTAGGGCAGGACCACCACCGCACTATCATAGACTATCAAAGGTGAGACCCTTTTACCGGAGTTCACCCCACGCAGTGGCGGAAGCTTCGCTGACATCGACATCGCTGGATCAGTGGATCCTATTTGCTTTTCATCCATACCCGGGTGCTGGAGCACCTGGGCAGGTACCTCACAACTTGCACTTTCAGTTAATGTGGGCAGTGTTGTCTCACACATTGGGTGGGTTGGCTCTTGTGGACACAGCAAGGTTGGGTGCCCAGGGGCCCCTGAGTACTTTGGGGAAATCTCATCAGGGGTGGACACTATGGTTGGAGGGTACGGTGGGGCAACAGCCATGCGAGACATATATTGTATGTGGGTTAATGATATATCTAGTTGTACTTGTGTTCAGTAAACTGTTATTAAAATACAAGTGTGTGATATTATTGCATTGGGTCCTGTGAAGGGGTTATCCGGCACTGTCAAGATCCCTCACATGGGGAAGCGCTGTCACCATACGGATGAGGTACAACCCGGGGTTCCAGCAGCAGAGGTTCAGGCCTCCTGTGAGCCACAGGTAAAGCACAATACACTCAGTAGCCACCACATTTCCCATAGGGTGGGGGAAACAGCGCTACATCTATTATTAGGGTATTCAAAGTATATTTAAATGACTCTCTCTCTGTCTCTTTCTCACTCTCTCTCTCTCTTGCTCCTCCCCACCAAAAAAACAGGGTCTGGAACTTCTGGCGAATCAAATGCATAACCATTCAAAATCAAATCTCTATGCATTTGCGGGTGGATATTATTACATTCGCAGAAAGAGGGGACTACGTGATAACAGCTGGAGATTCTGGTATTTGACCAAATGTTTTACTGTCCAAACTGTCTGTGAATATCTATCTGAGAATTAAACTTTGTTGAAAACACTGTGAAGAATTTGAAACTCAATTTTTTTCATATTCGTCCATCTCTATAGAAGACAAGTACAATTATACAATAATTATTCTTGAAAGGTACACATGTAAATAAGTAAATAAGTAAATAAGTGCGCACGAGTAATACTGCTGTGCCAGCCTTTATTTGAAAACTTCTCAGGTGCGTAGCGGTTGCATCTTCTGAATAACACGCGCAATAAATTGGGTATCCCCGCATTCATGCCGCATTCGCACCGCCCAGGACCCGCGGCTGTTTCGCCTTTGATCTGTTTAATTATAATGGTTAGGATTGAATTGGGGGCAATTCTTCGTGTATCCGCCAGGTGGCAGATATTCATGAATTGTAATGAATTCTAATGTGCTACATTAATGTATCGACTTGCAGGTGTTTAAAAAAAACCACAGTGGTCCATTGTGAATTGACCTTGGTACTGAAGAAGTTACAATACTGTATCAATTTAGGCGTTTCATAATAAAAACTCAATGCACAGTGTTTTTTTTACATAACTGTACTGGATTTCTCCAGTCCTGCAATGAGTACACCGCCACAGTCCGCGTGCAAAAAGCCCGACATAACGTACGCTTATGGTACGCAATTAATGCAGCAGATGATAAGATGGCCACAGTTGGTCAAATTTATCAATATTTTATCTCAAATTATGATTTTTACAAATTTTCACCAGATGCTCGTGTGTGGAAGCGTGCAATAAGGAAAAAGTTATGTATCGATCCGTGTTTTTCTCGTATTGCTCCTGCACACGGAGTTAGAGGAGGGAATTGGTGTGTTGTCAGAGTTTTCCAATATCTTTGATCATGGAGACTTCAAAAGGCGAAAGGTAATGGTAAAACCAACTAAGATTCATCAGTCCCAGGCCAGCAATGGAACAGCACCAGCGCCGCCAGCGCCAGCACCTGCTTACAATAACGGTCCAACCGTCAGTGGAAACCTGGTGACCCGCAACCCTTGCAATCTGTCCCCGCCAGGATACCTGAAGCCTGAGCAAGATTTCACGTGCAGATACCAGCAAGCTTGCATATACCAAAAAGATTTCCAGCGTCATCAGCTGTCAACTACATGTGTAGCAGGCCCGCTGTCACCTGTCAACTACATGTATAATCAAGAATACGGGACTGGCATTGGCTCGGCGCCAACCGATTGGCAAAGTCTACAGTATAATGTAGGTAAAAACCTACATTATGCACACAGACAAGCGATTAGTTACTGCAGATCGGTCCGTTCTCCTATAATCAAGAAGATTAAAGCCAGAAAGCCACCCATTACAAATTAATGGTTTGGGAGAGGTGTCGATAAGAAGTAGAAATACTTTAGCCTTGTGTGTCTGCGGGGGAGTGGGGGAGAGCGCTGTATGATGGATTATTAGTTCAAATAAATATTTTCAACAGGTTATAATAATGTTTTGATCCCCACACCCCCAAATAAAAATCACAGTATGCCACCCACCTCATAAAGTACGCACAGTACATGACTAGTGTAGAATTAAAAAGCTACAGTAGTGATTGATTCTGAGAATATCAATAATTGTTATGCAGGCACATGTCGAGAACCAAAAAAAAAATCAGATTTGAAATTCAAATTGAATGAGAAGTCATACACGCATGCGCCTAAATAATCAACAAGGTTCCAATGAGACATACACGCATGCGCAGAAATGTGAGAACACACTCGGGAAGATTAAAGCCAGAAAGCCACCCATTACAAATTAATGGTTTGGGAGAGGTGTCGATAAGAAGTAGAAATACTTTAGCCTAGTGTGTCTGCGGGGGAGAGGGGGAGAGCGCTGTATGATGGATTATTAGTTCAAATAAATATTTTCAACAGGTTATAATAATGTTTTGATCCCCATACCCCCAAATAAAAATCACAGTATGCCACCCACCTCATAAAGTACGCACAGTACATGACTAGTGTAGAATTAAAAAGCTACAGTAGTGATTGATTCTGAGAATATCAATAATTGTTATGCAGGCACATGTCGAGAACCAAAAAAAAAATCAGACTTGAAATTCAAATTGAATGAGAAGTCATACACGCATGCGCCTAAATAATCAACAAGGTTCCAATGAGACATACACGCATGCGCAGAAATGTGAGAACACACTCGGGAAGATTAAAGCCAGAAAGCCACCCATTACAAATTAATGGTGTGGGAGAGGTGTAGATAAGAAATAGAAATACTTTAGCCTTGTGTGTGCGGGGGCGAGGGGGAGAGCGCTGTATGATGGATTATTAGTTCAAAGAAATATTTTCAACAGGTCATCATAATGTTTAATGCGCAGAAATGTGATAACACGCCTATGCGTTTCAACAAGGTTCAAATGAGACATACACGCATGCGCATAAAATAAAAACAGTATGAAAAGAAGAGCAAGCCTAGCAAAAGTATTGATTAATAAATTATACATATACAAATGTGATGACGCATACAGTATCCGCATGAGCGGGATAATCCCGGATAAAAATATTTTATATTCGGAAGAAGACGCGACGTTATATTTTTGTAATACTGTTCTTCTTTTCCCTTTAGTATCCTTTATACAGTACAGTATTTGCCCTCATATTTTTTATGTATATGGCTAAGGAGCCTCATACTACTGTATGCATACTACTGTATACATACTACTGTATACAGTATGAACAGTATACAGAAATGCACGGCTGTAGGTTGAATGGGACTGCAGGTACCCCCACTGTGTTAATCCAATAGTCCATTAAGAATCTCACAGAAATGTTGATGCAATGTTGAGGCATTTACTGTGAGACTGCCCCAGAATCTCCCAGAATTTCCCAGGTTAGTGTTCTAATAATGGTGGCTGCATCTGTACCTCTAAGGAACTCCTCAGATAAGGTGGTATGGCGTTTTTTTTTACCTCACTGCATTATACTTCATGATGCAATACAGCTGCAAATCTGCAACAGGTTCCTAATTGTTGCTTCATATATCATTGTATGACGTTTAGACCATCATTACTCAGGGTCTGTACCATAGGATATATTTGTGCAATGTGATACACTACATGTGGTTACCTATTATGACACATTAGTGTCAATTAAGGATTATTAATACACTGGGAAAGACAAGTATGTCCTTAGACTTTTAGGACATAATAATCTTAGTTGTATCATAATATTAGAGTAAGCTTATGTTAATCCATTATATAGGGAGTAACCTGTTGACTATTGGTTGTCATGTTAAGGTATGAGCTGCATTGTGTACAACCGTTCTGATCGGAGCTGCAAGCTATTTGTTTAGCAACACAATTTATACAGTAATACCAGACACTGAATAATACTGTCTATTGATAGACTACTACATAAATGTTATGATGGTATATTGTAGCTGTCACCATGGGGATTGTAATGCACTGTAATTAATTATCACTCACGTCATTGTTATATTAATAAATTAGTTTTTATTTTTTTGTACTAGTGTGAGACAAATAAACACCATACATATAGCTTGGTGTTTATATAAAATATATGAACTTTGGCATTCTGTCACGCCTGTATGCCTGCAGACCAAGCTAGACCCCAGTACTGAGGTGGGAACGGTATGGTACCACACACCCACAGCAGTGGGAGCAAGCCCGGAGTGTGGTATAGCGTTGCTGGGCCTGTTGGAAGAGTTGTTAGAGTATACTTGCAACGCTTGGGGATGTCCGTAAAAATAGTCGTGTCCGTTTGCCAATGTTCAGGAGTCCAGAGGGTAGAGTCGTCAGAGGGTAAGCCAGGTCCTAGGAAGCCAGAGGTAAGCAAGGTAGTATGCGTAGCAGGGTTAACAGGGATACCAGATAGCAGAGTAGTCCAGGACAAACAGGAGTCAAAGCCAGGGAAATCCAAAATAGCACAGGAGCAGGAAACCCCAGGAACGGAGAGGGAGCACAGCATAGGTCAGGTACACACAGGGAAACAGGAACTATGCAGAGTGGGGAAGAAGTGGACAGACAGGGATTATAAAGGAAGGTGTACCAATGACAGAGAGGGGAGGAGCAGAAAGAGAAGTGAGAGAAGATAGAGATAGGTCAGGGAGAGAAGAGGAGGAGACAGAAGGGGCAGTCAGAGGAATAGCCTGTAAGGCTTGGGAGGCGGAGACAGGGGAAGCCTGATAAGAGGAGTCTGTGCGCGCGCCCCCTGTAAGCTGGGGATGCGCGCGCACCGGCTGCAACACAGGAGCGGCCCACACGGAGCAAGGGAAGACCGCAGGAGGGACAGGAAGCCATGAGGAGAGGAACGCGAGCGTTGCCTGCGCCCGTGCGATGGCGAGCAAAGGCAGAGTGGAGGGATCAGGTGAGTCAGCAGAGGGGCATGTGGTCACGCCCCCCGTTGGTTGCGGGAGCGCACGAGTTGGCCGCGTCACCAGGCGCGTGGAACGCCGCGCGGCGGGTACCACGCTGGGAGGGGGCAACGGGATGGATGCCACCACAGGGGAAGGTGATGCGGGCACTGCGGGAGAGAGGGAATGGGGAGGATCATAGCAGGGGCTCAGGGACCGTGTGTGTATGCGAGGCCTGCGGGGCACGCGCTGCAGCAAAGGGAGAGAGGTGGAGGGTAAAGGAGAGGATTGGGAAGGAGTAGGAAGGGCAACAGGAGACAGGAGAGAGGGACCAGGAAGGGAAGGACTCTCCTGAGTCGTCACAGTATCCCCCCCTTGAGGATCAAACTCTGAGTGATCCAACCACGGCTTGAGGGGAAACTTCTGATGAAAAAGGGAAAGAAGTCTTGCGGCGTGGATGTGATGTGCAGGTACCCAGGAACGTTCATCAGGCCCGTAGCCCTTCCAGTGTACCAAAAAATTTAGTTTTTTTTTAGAAAAACGAGAGTCGGTGAGAGACTGTACCTCGTACTGCTGTTGGCCCAGGGTGGACACTGGCTTGGGTCTCCGCAAAGGATCCGGGAAATGAGAACTGGGAAAAAACTTTTTAAGGAGGGAAACATGAAACACGGACGGAACCTTCATAGTGGGGGGAAGATCAAGACGATAGGCTACCGGATTAACCCTCTCCAAAATTTTGAATGGTCCCAAGAATCTAGGGGACAGCTTGGGTGAAGGGGTTTTAAGCCTAATATTTTTGGAAGACAGCCACACCAGGTCACCAGGATTGAAGGAAGGCCCCCTTTGACGGTAGCGATCAGTCTTGGTTTTTTGTTTGGCCACCGCAGACTGTAGGGACTTGAGGATTTTTTTCCAGGATTCTTGTAAGTTGGTGATATGAGAGTCGGCTGCCGGAACACCAGAAGAAGACGGTGAGAGAGGGAGACTACTGGGATGAAAACCACAATTGATAAAGAAGGGAGACTCCTGAGTAGACTCATTCTTCAAAGAATTTATGGCGAATTCGGCCCATGGTAGAAGATCCACCCAGTTATCTTGTGAGTCTGAAATGAAGCACCTTAGATACTGTTCAAGAGTTTGGTTCATCCTTTCAGTTTGACCGTTGGTTTGCGGATGGTATCCGGAGGAAAACAAGAGAGAGATACCCAATCTTTGGGAGAAGGCCCGCCAGAATTTTGAGATGAACTGAGATCCACGATCCGAGACGATAGAAATGGGAACGCCATGCAACCTGAAGATCTCTTTGGAGAACACGTCCGCCAAGGTGGCAGAGTTGGGGAGTCCCTTGAATGGAATAAAGTGTGCCTGCTTTGAAATCCTGTCCACCACGACCAAAATAGTGTTCATCCCCTTGGAAATAGGCAGTTCAACAATAAAGTCCATCGAAATGTGTTTCCAGGGTTGTTCGGGGATGGGAAGTGGTAAAAGAAGTCCAGAAGGTTTATGATGGATAGTTTTACTCTGAACACATACAGGACAGGCGGAGGTAAATTCGAGAATGTCCTGATTCATCTTATGCCACCAAAAAGTCAGTTTAATGAGATCTGCCGTCCTTTTGAAGCCTGGATGACAACTGCTTTAGAGGAATGACCCCAAAGTAACACTTTATGGCGAAAATGTGGAGCTGCGTAGAGGCGTCCTTCTGGTACCCTGAACCTGCTGGGAATATGCGCTTGTGCCTTGTTGATCTCCTCCAACACATCGAAGTTGTTAGCAGAAATGATGTGTTTGGCCGGAAGAATAGGTTCCGGAATTTCTTTAGCTTCAGTCTCAGAGGCAAACTGACGAGAAAGGGCGTCCACTTTAACATTTTTAGTCCCAGGAATATAAGAGATGGTGTAGTTGAAGCGGGAGAAAAAGAGTGACCAGCGAGCTTGGCGGGAGCCTAGGCGACGAGACCCCTCAATATATAACACATTTTTGTGGTCAGTGAGAATAGCGATTGGTTCTTTGGAACCCTCCAAAAGATGTCTCCATTCCTGGAGAGCCAACTTAATGGCCAAAAGTTCACGATTACCGACATCATAATTCCTTTCTGCTGCTGAGAATTTCCGTGAAAAAAAACCACAAGGATGGAGTTTCTCTTGGGGGGAAGTCCTCTGGGAAAGAACTGTGCCTGCTCCTACGTCTGAGGCATCAACCTCCAAAGTAAAGGGGAGGGAGGTATCTGGATGACGAAGGATGGGGGCAGAGACGAACGCCTTCTTGAGAATCTCAAAGGCTGAAATGGCCTCAGGTGACCAGGATGAGATGTCGGCGCCCTTTTTGGTCAAGGCGGTGATTGGGAAGAGCAATAGAAGAATTCCTGTAGTAATTGGCAAAGTCAAGAAAACGTTGCGCAGCCTTGAGCAAATTAGGGAGTGGCCAGTCGAGGACCGCCTTCAGCTTCTCTGGGTCCATGGAAAAACCTCGACTGGAGATGATATAGCCTAGGAAAGCTGTGGACGCCTGGTGAAACAGACACTTCTCCATCTTGGCGTACAGACGATTAGAACGAAGCCTGGAGAGCACAAGTTTGGTATGTTGAATGTGTTCCTCCAGATTTTAAATTTTATTGATTTATTTAATGGCCTTTTTCTTGCCTGTTGGTGGAAGTCCTGGACTGGGTGGAGATCTCTTCTTTTGGTCTCAGCTGCAGGGGGGGGGGGGGGGGCAGAATTGGCTTCACCTCAGTGGTGGATGGGGACTCCTCCTCCTCCTCTACTCCCTCCTCATGCTGGGGAAGTAAGATATGACATTCTAGCTGCAGTTTTACCAGAAAAAAGTCATTCAATAAACATTCTGAATATGCAAACAGCACATAGTGCAATACAACACACAGACAATGATACTCATAAGATCAATATAGAGAGTCCACCAGTCCCCATCTGGCCCCTCATAATTCCCATTTTCCTCCTCCAGCCACTGTGGGAGGTCATTGCTCTTATCCCCGTCATTGCCACAGCTGTGCCATGGAGGCCATCCCGGCTCCTCCTCCTCCTGCTGGTCGCTAAGCCAGTGTCCTTCTACAAAACATAAACTAATAGAGAGTTTAAATACAACAGTATATTGTATATATAATTTGTACATAAACACGCACAACATGCAATTATTTGAGTACTTTAGGTACCGTAGTCAAACACTTACTCTGGTATGGGAATGTATCATCCAAACGTTAACAATTCTGTTGCTGTGGGAATCTCTGGCGCAAGAATGTGGGGATGCTTGGTTGGGTCCTAGTGGGCACTGTGGGGCGGACTTGTCATCTTGTTGCCATCTAATTAATAACGGGTTTCTAGACATTTCTAGTGACTTTCTTATATTGTATAGAAAAACTTGTTAAGTTATTTTGCCATTCACCGCATTTCTAGTGACATTGTTACATTGTACAGTATATTGTATTGAATCATGTATATGTAATTTCATTGTAGACAGCGTATGCGCGTTCATAGGAAATATATTCAGTGCTCCATCTGCCAGGCATAGACTGAATTGCAATTACATATGTAACACATATCCCCCCCCCCCCAATCGCAGATAGGGTGCATGTGAGTTGAATCTATATGTATTACCCAGTGTGGTGCTTTATCTGTTAGGATCACATGAGGCCTGAGCCTCCGCCAGTGAGAACCTGGGGTGTATCCTCTGGAACAATACTATATGGTGCAGCGCCTCCACCTGCGATGGCTCCCAGCAGAGCGGGAGTTGTTCCACGCAGGACACATTCAAATGAACACATACACTGGATGTAAAATAGCAACAGTCTTTACTACAACAATATGCATACAGTTCTCAGCCTATAAACTTATAACTCTATACTACTGATGGCATAACTACCCAAAGCGCCAACACAGGGTGCAACCCTCCACCGTGTCCACTGTCCCACACCCAAACCCCAAGTGTGTGGTGACCGCGTGGCCCTCAAGTATGAGGATGTTATAGATGGTGCACTTAGGTGTAGGGTTACCTGCCGAGTGGTCCTGCACTCGGACCAGCAGACAATTTTCGCAAAGGCTCCGCCGCCGTGATGCCTTCCGCGACGCTCTTCCGGGGCGATCCCACCCTGATAGATATGACGGTTTCTGCACTTGCAGAGAGTGATTCACTGCAATCACTGGCCAGGATATTCTTCTTCCTGACTGGACCCTCACTTGTCTGGGTTCTACAGGACCCTGTCCCTATCTAAGGGGAGTCCCTGTAGTAACCACAAGCTGAGATGATTGGGGCCTAGCTGGGGCCTAAGGGGGATGTCTGGCCTAGTGTATGAGCCACTTGCTCTCTACACTTACCCACCCTCCCCTGTCTGTGTCCCAGCTTCTTCTGCTTCCTCAATGCAGCACACAACAATGTATCTTTCCTCTCAGGGAAAGCTGTAAGCCCTATTGGCTCCCTGGTGTCAGGTGGCCTGTCTGCCTCTAAGCATTCTGGGGGCTGTAGTCCTCCATGGCCCTCTTTCCTATTGGGGCCGCGTGCGCGATCTGTAATGGCCGCCGCTACTCTCCACGTGCGCAACTCTGTAATGGCCGCCGCATCGCCCTAACTGCGCATGCGTGACTTCTAGGGGTCCCTGCATGTCGGAGCGCCATCTGGATCCTACAACCCTTTCGGTAATGGCCACGCATCATACATGCGCATGCGCGAGCCTAACGCCAAACACAAGATGGCCGCCGTGTCGCTTCTGCGCATGCGCGAACCTCCGCGCATGCGCGGACACAACCAAGATGGGGGCGCCCTGCCTACGATGCCGCCGGGAGCCCCCGGTGATGCGATCGTCCCCTCAGCAGCAACAGCCCCCACTGGAGCGAGGGTAAGGGGGACCAGAGGGGACCCTGCTACACATAAATTACCTCACGAATAGTTCTCCTGGCTGATTGTGGATGTCACGATTGCTGTGCCGACCATGGTCGGCAATATGTTTATGCGTTTGGAATCTTGCACCTTGTCTTAGTACCGAAAACAGTAAGTCCGGCTACATCTGTATATCAACTTTTAATAATTTAAGTAAATTGCCACAATTGCATTTTAAGCATATAAATAGTTTTCAGATCGGTCAAAATTTAAATTGAATTTATTTAGTATTTTTTCTCCTTACTCGTAGGTTCTATTTATAAAAGGAACAGAAGATTCAACCATCTTGGAGGAAAAAAGCAGATCTCTAGGGTCATTGCTTTATTAAGGGTTTTGTGTATCTCCTTACAAAACTCATAGCTCATTATTCTGGTATAATCCTTATGTGTTATTCTAAACATATTAGCATCTTTAATAATATCCTGGGTAATAGAATCATCATATTATTTTCTCTGACTCCCTTATTCTGATATTGGAAATTATTTTAAAATTAAATATTCTATTAATGTAATGTATAAAAATGATAGATATGCTTTTAAATATTTTACTTATTGAGAGCTCCTGAGGTTTTTAGGTTGATCAAGACATGCAACTTCTGACCTACTGTGTGTAAATGTATTTAATAAAGAGGATCATTTAAGTGCAGTATTAAAACTAAATGGTAATTAGATCTGAATAGTTTCTGAGGAACCAAAATTCTATTGGGCAAATAGTAGACTTAAAAAGCTGTGCAATTCAATATAAAATCTTAAGAGGATGTTGAACTCAATATTAATTCAAAGCATTTTTCTACAATTCATAAATATGTTGTATACTCTAATACATCTGTTGTCCTAAAATGTTAGATTTTTGGAAATAAATAAAAAGAAAACAAAAGATCTGATTGTAAGATGTGATCTTGAACCCGACCAATTTATTTTTATGTTGTCTTCTAGGACAAATCTTGGCAACTTTAATTGTTTTGATATACAATGGTTTTCTTTAAAAACTCATATGATAAGACAATATTCTTATTAGCAATATCATTTATAGGGTGCAAAAAATAAACATGTAATGAGAAATGCTGATATGTATTTCAGGGGCTTATTCTTTTTCCACTGAAGCGGCCGATCTGGCCGAAATGCCCAATTGAAGTCAAAAGGGAATTTTGTCTTATTTGGCAGATATAGAATAAGCCCCTTAGTGCTGAGCTTTAAATCTTCTAAAATAGAATATTTAACAAATAAATGGGAGCCCATTGGTAGGTAACTAAAATAAACAAATTATTATGTACTCAACAAAAATATGTTGCACCTATAGATCTTTTGGTCTTTATTAGATCAGAAAGGTCAAAAATTAAATGGTTTCTAATAATTTTCTAAATACTGTACTGTATGTCCCCATGTGACTGGAAGATGTTACAAGAAAGGAATGATGGAGAAATAAAATGCCTCATCTTCACCTATTTTTAAAGAAAATGAAAAAAGATCAAGTTAGCTGTGAACTCTCTTTTGATATACTGTAACCATATGTGTTAGAAACTTGTATGTCCTTAAAATGTTGTTCATGTCCTTTTTCTTATCTCTCTTTAGTTCGGTGGTTTATCCTGGATCCCCTGGGGTTCCACAAGAGATTACCAATGGTTTCCCAAGTTAAAACTGGTAAAGGCAAAAATATTAATATAAAAAAACAATGCCTTGCCATATTTTTAATCCTAATTCATATATTGTGCTATAATGTTACAAAATGTATATGATATATTACCTATGACAGAAATAATATTATTACATACCGTACACAGGATACATGGGTTATGGTTCCACAAAGGACAATACATTTTTAAGAGTGTCCAACCTGCCACTATACATTTCTAAAGAGTTTCACAGTTCTCGAAAGGTTGTAAAACACTGATCAACACAGTTCTTCATTGCTCAGTATATAGTGGGGAAGCATGGTACCCCAGCAGAAATGTAACACCTGAACAACTATTTTCCAAGAGACATAAAGTAGCACTTTTAAGTATATATTTTATTATGCTGTGCAAATATATTTTAAAAAGTTAATATTTTAACTTAAAAATGTATCTTTCATTTATTCTGAATAACAAAGCAATCAAGTGTGCAAATAATGCTTAAGGCCAATGTTTCTCTTTGCATAGATCAGCTGTTAAAGCTTCCCTAATGATTGCTTTGTAAAGTTGATTGTTATCGTCATTTCAATGTAGCTGTCTGACATATTATCAATATCACAGCATTTACAAGGAGCAAACAGGAAAAAGCAATGTGCCACTTTGAAGCATGTTTATTAAACATAGAATTAAATAGACGATAAAAACCCAACAATATAAGCAGATGTTCATTTCCAATTTGATCTTGTCAAATACGATCTTGTCTTCTCTGCACTATTGCCTGCAACCATTAATCTTGAAACATAACCAATCTGAAACCTAACCATTTAAAGATACATTAGAAATGTTACCTTGAAACTGTGTAAACCTTCTTGCATAGTTTTATTATATGCAAATTAAAAGCATCTGATTAGGTCCTGAGGCAGCTTCACCTAGGTGTTCAGAGGAATAGCAAAGTGAAGTGTATATTCCCTTGGGGGGTGCCACCATTTGATTTTGACATTTATTTGTCCTGTGCTGTAAAGGACAAAACTACAATTACACTTTTTTCTACTGTGCAGTGGGCATAATGTCAGAAAATATTAAATCAAAGGTTGTGTATGCACAGAAAAAAACAAGCTTTAACATTTACACAGAAGAATATACAATGAAAATCAAACAGTGTTAGACATTGTTTTGGTGCCACGGTACATCATCCATGTACAGTACATTTTACAAAACAGTGCCATGTCCCCTATCTTTTTTTATTTTGTGGCACTTACTTTATTGTGCTGTGTAACGTTGAACTAATTTGCAGAAATCATTCGTTACACCATAGTTACATACAGTATATTATTCCCTATTAAAGAAATTGTAAGTAGCATAATTAATGGGAGCAGAATTGAAAATGAAACTCTGCACATATAATACACATCTTGACACATGTATGAATACATGGAACAGTCATTAGAGGGTGAATACCTATGTGGAAATATAAGCAGGTGGTCTTTTTGGAGTCTCATATTGGTCATCTGAAGAGGAAACTTTTAACACTAAGGGAGACTAGCTTTTAACACTAAGGGAGACTAGTCTTGATAAATAGTTTATTGCACTTTGTAGGCACTTGCTGGAACTATAGGTGCAGAGGGTGGAGCTGTGACTAAGAAAAAGGAATAGGTGGGCAACTGTTTGACAGTTAACAGCAGAAGCAAAAGAAAGAGGAAGGGGCAGACCAGTTCTGTCCTGACCCATCCCAATAGATTTGCCAGGTTGAGTCAATATATTGGGAATGGAAAAGGAGAGGGTTTAGAGCAGCAACGGCAATGCTTGGGAGAATGATTCATCTTGCCACCAGGGGATAGTTGCTCCAGCACAGGGGGGGGGGTGGAAGGGGGGTGTGGGTCAGGATACTCATCGACATAGGCAGGATGTGGTGGTAGAGAAATTAATAAGTAGGAGGTTCGAGAGGGAAACCTGTTGGTGTAACCGCATGAATCAAACAGTTTGTTGTCTTCCTGGGGCTCAGATTCGGAATATCAAGTAGACAAATTTTTGGGAGTGGCAGGGAAGGATCAGATGGTCGCAGTACACGTTGGAACCAATGGGAAAGTTAAAGGAAGATGGAGGCAACATTTATTTCAAGGACATAAGCATTAAGCTTATGACAAGGAATTCCATGGTAATATTTTCAGAAATACTACCAGTGCCATGTTATATCCCAGGAAGGCAGTTGGAGCATAGGGATGTTAATGCAAAATGTAGAAATTTGTGTAGGAAGAAGGGGTTTGCATTTTTTGAACACTGTGATTCATTTGCCCCTGAGAGGTGCATCTTTATAATAGGGATAGATTGCACTGCAACAACGGGGTATCTTCTGTGCTATGGGAGATGATGATTAAAAGGTTGGAGGAGATTTTAAAGTACTATACTAGAGAGGGGGAGAGGCAACCAAGCCATTTTGAGCTAGACAGAATAGAAAGAAACTAGCAAATTGCTATGAGTCACGAGGGTGGAGCCTGGGAAAGAGATAGCTTAGCAATGGCATGGCAGCTTGCATATTACAGTTACTAAAAAATGTATAAGACTAAAATCCATGGGACAAGAAATGCAGTAGCAGATAACATACACTATAGTAGAACATTCAAGAATATAGCACATGCTCACCACAACCTTAAGAATATGCTGCTAATGCCAGAAGCCTGGCAGATGAAATGGGGGAGCTTGAAATGATAGACAGAAAAGCGCAATATGATAGGCATTACTGAAACATGACTACACAGAAAAGATAAGAGCAAACAACTTCACATGAAAGTGTAAAAGTATTTAGTGAATAGTGAAAATATTTTTTATGTAATACAACCCTTAAATATAGTGTTGCTCCATTGAAAAGACTTTGCAAGAGGTATCAATGTTAATTAAAAAAAAAAAAACCAAGAGCATAGCTTCTTTCAGGGTATCTTAAGAGGAAAAAAAGTATACTGTATCGTGCAAGTAGCACCATAAGCCGAGGACAGTGTATTTGTTTGTAATGATCAAATGCATGTCTTTAATAAAAAGCTTTCTGTGTGTTTTCCATTTACAGCTGGGGAGCAAATCAGAAATTTCTCGTGAATGAGTTTTAAGGGTATATTTTGGGCAAACTGTGTTCAGAATATGCATACGGGTTGGGGTCCAAAGTTTCCGGTTCCCTGGTGAAAGTACCCGACGAGCAGGCAAGGTCTACGGGTACGTGTATGCATATTGATCCGGCAATATCTCTCCTTAAAAACATAGTAGCGACTCACAGATAGGGTGTCTTTAGTAAGCATATCCCTGGCCCAGATTAGCAAGTATAAATGTGCTTTACTTTGTATGCATTAATGTCTATACAGTCAGCCTGGGCATCTACATAGGTGTCATAATGTCTGCATTGACATCGGAGTTCAAAGGAGAGAAGGGATGGAGAGAAGGGATGTCCAGAGGTGAGAAGACCGTTTGGGGAGCGTGGAAGGGTGAAGTACCCGGTCTGGAGAACAAAGGACACCCCACTTGGGCACCTTTTGGACTGCCTAACCTAGTGGAGCCTGCCCAGCGGGTGGAAATGGGTTAGCTGGGGGAAGATACTGCTGGTAGGCGCATTTACCATTGGCCGATTCATATTTCCCACTCGCACGGCTTTTCGAGACGGCTTGACAAGCCCCCTCCTTTGACATCAGCAGCCAGACGAGTCCCCATTCTGATTGGCTGGCTGAGGTACAATCCGTTCTCTGATTGATCGCTAGTCTCCTTTCCAAGTTAAACATAGAACAGCAGGGTCTATGTAAGGAGACTGCCAGATCAGAGAGCCAGATGATCTGTGGCTAGAGTCGGTGAGGCAAAGGTGGACTTTTGAAAGTAGCTCTGTTGCGAATAGTAGAGCAACCGGCTTCATTTTTGAAGCTAAGAAAGCCTGCCTAGCTGAGACTAAGTCAAACTCGAGGACCAAGTTCTCAGAATAGAACGTAGCGGTCGCAGTTGGGTATTCTCACTGAAAAGAGTACAATGAAACTCGTGACGAGCTCCCGGTCAGGTAAGCCTTCCAAAGCAGGTGCCCTACACCTATCTGAGGCTAGTTTTTGAACCCAGACCCCAGTTAGTGTGTATTCTGTCTGTATTTTGTAAATTCATTGTGTGTTCGCGGGTTTCATCTGAATACACTCCTTTTTGTGTGTCCTCTGTTTATTTGTCTGTTTAATTACACAAGACCACTCTTTATTTGTAATCAAGAAATTCCAATTTGGAGTGGCAGTGCTAACGTTTATCTATCAGTGGTTTTGTTGTGTTTAAAGCAATACATACATATATTCATGTACACCTCCTTTGCCAGACATAATCCCAAATAAATATTACAGAGATACTTTATTATGCTTTATGATCCTTATCCTTTGTCTGTTTTTAAAAGATATTAAGGATGTAGATACAGGTGCTGATTCTTTCATGAGAGGTGTCTAAGGATAAGGTATCATGTATAGATGGAGATAAGACAATTTGGCCTTTTGTTCCATGATTATCACCAGTAAACTTACTGTAAATTTAGACATATCATATTCCATTCAATAGGTTCCCATAAATCACACATATTTGTGCTTTGAGATGCTTAGGTCATGATTTTTTTTTCAAGTGAAAAAATCTTATTTAATTTATGAAATATTAAAAATTGTTACAAATTGTGTACATTTTAATAAAACTCGTTAAAACAGGTGTTGACAATACAACAACATATTACGATATTAAAAGATACATATATATATATATATATATAGCAAATGGAAATATTACTGTATGCTCATTTGCATATCTTAGACAGGTCTGCAACCCCGCCTTTCACCATTATCACCCAGCACCCAGCACTTCCACTGCAAATTAGCGCACAGTGTCACATTTTGTCTCAACCTCACATTATATGAACAACCCTTAAGCTAATGCATGCTGCTTTAAACATAGCTTTTAAACATACAGTACCGACACACTTTATTGCAGTGTGGTCGGTACCGCAAGCCGGGAGATTTCCCGGCTTGCTAGTGGCCGCCCCTCGGCGTGCCGCGCGTCATAGACGCGCGGTCACGCGTCTTCGGGAGCGTGCGCCCCCTGCACGCGCGTCCAGGGGCTCCCCGAGGGAGCCCTGGTGTCCCGCGATCGCGGGACAGCGGCAGGGGGTTCCGGGGGACCCGGCGGACCCGGCAGCGGTAGGGAGAGCGCCCCGATCGGAGGGCGCTCTTCCACTGCTTCGGCGCGCGCCCGTCACACTCGGGCGCGCGCCAGGCTACTGCTGCGGCCAAGAACGGGCAAATGCTCGAATAAACTTGGCCGCAGCAGTAGCTTGGGATAAGATGCAAAGCCAGTAAACCCACTGCCAGACAGACTGTTTCAACCTTGTGGGTCTCATTAGTGTGAGGTTGGTTGTTAGAGATAAAAACAATTGTCTTGAAGGTCCGCCCACTGTGTTCCTCCAATGTCACCCTCCATGAGGCAAAGCAACTGGGGTATTGCAAAAAGGAATTACATAAATGGCCAGGCCTCCTGCAGTGGTTCACAATAGCCCCATGTACCAAAACACAAAAACATATATATTATATACAGACAATTCACCCATGTGACATAATCAATATGTGCAATAAGTATCATCATGTATTAATTATACATGATAATATGTCATTTCCACCAACGTATATATATATACTAGCTGAGAGACCCGGCGTTGCCCGGGATGTAAATGCGTAATAGGTAGTATTATTTATAAATTGTGGAACAATAGGTGAGTATTTGTTGTAAAGGTTGGATAATAATATTGAAAAGAAAGATGGAAGAAAATGTAATACGATGTTGTATAAAAATGGTTTATTGTAACCACACCACAGTACAATGTATATTTTGGTGCCATAAGTGATGTAAAAATGTGAGGCGTGTGTCCTGCTAGGGTGTGAGGCGGCGGGTGGCGCGTGGGTTGTGAGTGCTGTCTGCGAGTGGGGGTCCTGCTAGGGTGTGAGGCGGCGGGTGGTGCGTGGGTTATGAGTGCTGTCTGTGAGTGTGGGTCCTGCTAGAGTGTGAGGCGGCGGTTGGCGCGTGGGTTGTGAGTGCTGTCTGTGAGTGGGGGTCCTGCTAGGGTGTGAGGCGGCGGGTGGCGCGTGGGTTGTGAGTGCTGTCTGTGAGTGGGGGTCCTGCTAGGGTGTGAGGCGGCGGGTGGCGCGTGGGTTGTGAGTGCTGTCTGTGCGTGGGGGTCCTGCTAGGGTGTGAGGCGGTGGGACAGTGATGTCGGTGCGTAGGGGTGGGAGGCAGCAGGTGTGTGTGGCGGCAGGTATGTGTCGAGTGTGGCGGGTGTCTGTTGAGTGCGTGCAGCGGCTGTGAGGCGGTGGGTGAAAGGCAGAGGCGGCCGGAGTAAGGGCGGGTGAAAGGCAGAGGCGGGGGTGGGGAGGCGGTAAGGCGGGCAGGAAGGCGAAGGGCGGCGGGAAGGGGAGGAGGGGGTGGTGGAGGGGGGCAAGGGGTGGAGGAGGGGGGCAAAGGGTGGAGGAGGGGGGAAGGGTTAGAGGAGGGGGGAAGGGTTAGAGGAGCGGGGGGGGGGAAGGGTTAGAGGAGCGGGGAGGGGAAGGGTTAGAGTAGCGGGGGGGGAAGGGTTAGAGGAGCGGGGGGGAGGGTTAGAGGAGCGGGGGGGGGGAAGGGTTAGAGGAGGGGGGGGAAGGGGTGGGAGGGGGTGGGAGGGGAGGGGGGTGGAGGGGAGGGGGGTTCAGGGGTGGAGGGGAGGGGAGGGGGGGGGTGGAGGGGAGCGGAGGGGGGGGTGGAGGGGAGCGGAGGGGGGGGAAAGGGGAGCGGAGGGGGGGGAAAAGGGAGCGGAGGGGGGGGAAAAGGGAGCGGAGGGGGGGAAAGGGGAGCGGAGGGGGGGAAAGGGGAGCGGAGGGGGGGGAAAGGGGAGCGGAGGGGGGGAAAGGGGAGCGGAGGGGGGGGAAAGGGGAGCGGAGGGGGGGGAAAGGGGAGCGGAGGGGGAAGGGGGGGAGGCGGTGGGAAGGGGGGGGGAGGTGGTGGGAAGGGGGGGGGGAGGCGGTGGGAAGGGGGGGGAGGCGGTGGGAAGGAGGGGGGGAGGCGGTGGGAAGGGGGGGGGAGGCGGTGGGAAGGAGGGGGGAGGCGGTGGGAAGGGGGGGGAGGCGGTGGGAAGGGGGTGGGGAGGCGGTGGGAAGGGGGTGGGGAGGTGGTGGGAAGGGAGGCGGTGGGAAGGGAGGCAGTGGGAAGGGGCGGTGAGAAGGGGGGGGGCGGTGGGAAGGGGGGGGGGGCGGTGGGAAGGGGTGGTGGGAAGGGGGGGGGGCGGTGGGAAGGGGGGGGGCGGTGGGGGGGGGTGGTGGGGGGCGGGGTGGTGGGAAGGGGGGGGGTGGTGGGAAGGGGGGGGGGGCGGTGGGAAGGGGGAGGGGAGGCGGTGGGAAGGGGGGAGGGGAGGCGGTGGGAAGGGGGAGGGGAGGCGGTGGGAAGGGGGAGGGGAGGCGGTGGGAAGGGGGAGGGGGAGGCGGTGGGAAGGGGGGGGAGGCGGTGGGAAGGAGGGGGGAGGCGGTGGGAAGGGGGGGGAGGCGGTGGGAAGGGGGTGGGGAGGCGGTGGGAAGGGGGTGGGGAGGTGGTGGGAAGGGAGGCGGTGGGAAGGGAGGCAGTGGGAAGGGGCGGTGGGAAGGGGGGGGCGGTGGGAAGGGGGGGGGCGGTGGGAAGGGGCGGTGGGAAGGGGGGGGGGGCGGTGGGAAGGGGGGGGGCGGTGGGGGGGGGTGGTGGGGGGCGGGGTGGTGGGAAGGGGGGGGGGTGGTGGGAAGGGGGGGGGGGCGGTGGGAAGGGGGGAGGGGAGGCGGTGGGAAGGGGGGAGGGGAGGCGGTGGGAAGGGGGAGGGGAGGCGGTGGGAAGGGGGAGGGGAGGCGGTGGGAAGGGGGAGGGGGGGCAGTGGACAGGAAGGGGGGGTAGTGGACAGGAGGGGGGGCAGTGGACAGGAGGGGGATGCAGTGGACAGGAGGGGGGTGCAGTGGACAGGAGGGGGGGCAGTGGACAGGAGGGGGGGGCAGTGGACAGGAGGGGGGGCAGTGGACAGGAGGGGGATGCAGTGGACAGGAGGGGGGGGCAGTGGACAGGAGGGGGGGGAAGTGGACAGGAGGGGGGGCAGTGGACAGGAGTGGGGGGGCAGTGGACAGGAGGGGGGGGCAGTGGACAGGAGGGGGGGGGCAGTGGACAGGAGGGGGGGGCAGTGGACAGGAGGGGGGGGGCAGTGGACAGGAGGGGGGGGGCAGTGGACAGTAGGGGGGGCAGTGGACAGTGGACACACACACACACACACACACGCGACACCTACCTGTACTTCCGGCCACCGCCATCTTCTCACTCGGTGCCGCGAGGGAGGAAGGGGGTCCGCCATCTTACGCGCCGCGTGGCAGCCTGTTCCCACGCCGGGGAGGGAGGTGAGTGTAGCGGGAGGGAGTGGTGTGTAGCGGGAGGGAGTGGTGTGTAGCGGGAGGGAGTGGTGAGTGGAGCGCGAGGGAATGGAGCGGGAGGGTGGTGAGTGGAGCGGGAGGGAGTGGAGCGGGAGGGAATGGAGCGCGAGGGAGGAAGGGGGTCCGCCATCTTAGGCGCCGCGTGGCAGCCTGCCTGTTCCCCCGCCGGGGAGGGAATGGAGCGGGAGGGAGTGGTGTGTAGCGGGAGGGAGTGGTGTGTAGCGGGAGCTACACTGTGTGAGGTAGCGGGATAGGGGGAGGGACATTGGTGGCATGGTGTAGCGGGGTAGGGGGCCTCGCGGTCTGGTTGCGGTAGGGAGCTGTGTGAGGTGCAGGAGATGAGGCGTGCTGTGCGGTTCGCGGGAGCTACACTGTGTGAGGTGGCGGGATAGGGGGAGGGACATCGTTGCCATGGTGTGTGAGTGGAGGCCGCGGCCTCACGGTCCGGTTGCGGGAGGGAGATGTGTGGCGTGGAGGGGAGGGGGGGTTTGAAGAGGCAGTCTTCAGTGTTTGGTGTTGTGTGAATGTGTGTGTGTGTGCTGTGTTTGTGCGTTGTGTGTAGATTCTGTACCTGATTCGGCAGTCTGTGGTAGCAGACGTGAAGGTTTTGATAGCTGTGAAGCATGGCCCCAGAGCAGGTTGAGGATTAGAGGATTAGGTGTTGCAAAAGCAAAGCGTTCCCAAAACTCAGTGAGGGGTGGGACAGTGTGGAAGTATTAGGGCAGTGGTTCCCAAACTTTTTCGGTTCAAGGCTCCCCAAGGCAATCAGAATTTTTTCAAGGCTCCCCAAGGCGATCAGGATTTTTACGCGGCGCCCAAAGTAAAAACAAAGGTGTACATACATACTGCTGCGGCACAGTTTATTCGAGCATTTGCCCGTTCTGTGCCGCAGCAGTAGCCTGGCGCGCGCCCGAGAGTGACGGGCGCACGCCGAAGCAGCGGAAGAGCGCCCTCCGATCGGGGCGCTCTCCCTACCGCTGCCGGGTCCGCCGGGTCCCCCGGAACCCCCTGCCGCTGTCCCGCGATCGCGGGACACCAGGGCTCCCTCGGGGAGCCCCTGGACGCGCGTGCAGGGGGCGCACGCTCCCGATGACGCGTGACCGCGCGTCTATGACGCGCGGCACGCCGAGGGGCGGCCACTAGCAAGCCGGGAGATTTCCCGGCTTGCGGTACCGACCACACTTCAATAAAGTGTGTCGGTAGTGTACATAGGTGTACAAACATACCTAACAGTTGCAGTGCGCAGTTGGTGTCTCTCTCAGACACTCTCACTCTCTCTCACACACTCTAACTCTCTCTGACCTCACTCTCTCTCTGACCTCTCTCTGACCGCACTCTCTCTCTCAGAACTCTCTCTCTCTGACCTCACACTCTCTCTCTCTGACCTCACACTCTCTCTCTCTGACCTCACACTCTCTCTCTCTCTGACCTCTGACCTCACATTCTCTCTGACCTCCCTCTCTCTCTCTCTCTCTGACCTCACACTCTCTCTGACCTCACACTCTCTCTCTCTCTGACCTCACACTCTCTCTGACCTCACACTCTCTCTGACCTCACATTCTCTCTGACCTCCCTCTCTCTCTGACCTCACA